>NW_027592376.1:0-56061 GCF_964213995.1 Mustelus asterias
GTCTGATGTTGCGGCTGTATAGAACGTTGGTTCGGCCGCATCTGGAATACTGCGCCCAGTTCTGGTCGCCACACTATCACCCCGGGTAATGTATAGAATCTATACCCTCCACCTGGGTAATGTATAGAATATATACCTACTCTCCCCTGGGTAATGTATAGAATCTATGCCCCCTGGGTAATGTATAGAATCTATACCCCCCCTCTGGGTAATGTATAGACTCTATACCCTCCCCTGTGTAATGTATAGAATCTATACCATCCCCTCTGGGTAATGTATAGAATCTATACCCCCTGGGTAATGTATAGAATCTATACCCTCCCCCTGGGTAATGTATATAATCTATACCCTCCCCCTCTGGGTAATGTATAGAATCTACACCCTCCCCTCTATTCCCCTGGGTAATGTATAGAATATATACCCTCCCCATCTCCCCTGGGTAATGTATAGAATCTATACCCTCCCCCTCTGGGTAATGTATAGAATCTATACCCTCCCCCTGTGTAATGTATAGAATCTATACCATCCCCTCTGGGTAATGTATAGAATCTATACCCTCCCCCTGTGTAATGTATAGAATCTATACCGTCCCCTCTGGGTAATGTATAGAATCTATACCCTCCCCCTCTGGGTAATGTATAGAATCTACACCCTCCCCTCTATTCCCCTGGGTAATGTATAGAATCTATACCCTCCCCATCTCCCCTGGGTAATGTATAGAATCTATACCCTCCCCTCTCTCCCCCTGGGTAATGTATAGAATCTATACCCTCCCCTCTATTCCCCTGGGTAATGTATAGAATCTATACCCTCCCCATCTCCCCTGGGTAATGTATAGAATCTATACCCTCCCCTCTCTCCCCCTGGGTAATGTATAGAATCTATACCCTCCCCTCTATTCCCCTGGGTAATGTATAGAATCTATACCCTCCCCTCTCCCCCTGGGTAATGTATAGAATCTATACCCTCCCCTCTATTCCCCTGGGTAATGTATAGAATCTATACCCTCCCCATCTCCCCTGGGTAATGTATAGAATCTATACCCTCCCCCTCTCTCTCCCCTGGGTAATGTATAGAATCTATACCCTCCCTCTCTCCCCCTGGGTAATGTATAGAATCTATACCCTCCCCTCTCTCCCCCTGGGTAATGTATAGAATCTATACTCTCCCCCTGGGTAATGTATAGAATCTATACCCTCCCCTCTCTCCCCTGGGTAATGTATAGAATCTATACCCTCCCCCTCTCTCCCCCCTGGGTAATGTATAGAATCTATACCCTCCCTCTCTCCCCCTGGGTAATGTATAGAATCTATACCCCCCTCTCTCCCCCTGGGTAATGTATAGAATCTATACCCTCCCCTCTCTCCCCCTGGGTAATGTATAGAATCTATACCCTCCCCTCTCCCCTCTGGGTAATGTATAGAATCTATACCCTCCCCTCTCCCCTCTGGGTAATGTATAGAATCTATACCCTCCCCTCTCCCCTCTGGGTAATGTATAGAATCTATACCCTCCCCTCTCCCCCCCTGGGTAATGTATAGAATCTATACCCTCCCTCTCTCTCCCCCTGGGTAATGTATAGAATCTATACCCTCCCTCTCTCTCCCCCTGGGTAATGTATAGAATCTATACCCTCCCTCTCTCCCCTCTGGGTAATGTATAGAATCTATACCCTCCCCCTCTCTCCCCCCTGGGTAATGTATAGAATCTATACCCCCCCTCTCTCCCCTGGGTAATGTATAGAATCTATACCCCCCTCTCTCTCCCCTGGGTAATGTATAGAATCTATACCCCCCCTCTCTCTCCCCTGGGTGATGTATAGAATCTATACCCCCCTCTCTCTCCCCTGGGTGATGTATAGAATCTATACCCCCCCCTCTCTCCCCTGGGTGATGTATAGAATCTATACCCCCCCTCTCTCCCCTGGGTAATGTATAGAATCTATACCCTCCCCCTCTCTCCCCCTGGGTAATGTATAGAATCTATACCCTCCCCCTCTCCCTGGGTAATGTATAGAATCTATACCCTCCCCTATAGATTTTCACTCACTCAGTCGATCCCCTGGGTGAAAGCTCGATTCCTATTGGTTCCCCTGAAGCGAAAGCTCGATCGCTATTGGTTCACTCAGGATGAAAGCTCGGTTCCCATTGGTTCCCCCCGGGCTCCCGGGCGGCGCGAGCGGCGACCGTTGGGTTTCGAATTCCAGCCCCGCCCCTCAGCGCCGGCAACGCGCAGTCGCATTCACCCCCCCTTTCCTCTCGCGTCAGCGCCGGCAGTGCGCAGCCGCATTCGCTTCCCCTCGCCAGAGCCGGCAGAGCGCAGGCGTATCTCCCTCAGCGCCGGCAACGCGCAGGCGCATGTACCCGGGCGCCGGTCGGCCGCACACGTCGGCGAACCTCCTTCAGTCCCGACAACGCGCAGACCCAACTCTGGCACTGCGCAGGCGCCTTATTCCCTAGTCCCACCCCCCCATCGCTTTTCACCAATGGGAATCGAGAACGCAATCGGCTGGGCGGGGCCTCCCGCCGTCCAATCACAGCGGCCGCCAATGAGGGGAGCGGGGTCGATGGAGGGGACACCCAATGGGAGAGAGGGGGCGGGGTTTAGTAGGAGGGGACGCCCAATGGGGGAGAGGGGGCGGGGTTTAGTAGGAGGGGACGCCCAATAGCAGGGGGACGGGGGAGGAACCTATCCGGGCCAATGGGAGAGAGGGGGCGGGGTTTAGTAGGAGGGGACGCCCAATGGGGGAGAGGGGGCGGGGTTTAGTAGGAGGGGACGCCCAATAGCAGGGGGACGGGGGAGGAACCTATCCGGGCCAATGGGAGAGAGGGGGCGGGGTTTAGTAGGAGTGGACGCCCAATGGGGGAGAGGGGGCGGGGTTTAGTCGGAGGGGACGCCCAATAGCAGGGGGACGGGGGAGGAACCTATCCGGGCCAATGGGAGAGAGGGGGGGCGGGGTTTAGTAGGAGTGGACGCCCAATGGGAGCGAGGGGGCGGCACCCGCGGAGGGGCGGCCCAATGGGGGTGGAGGGGAGGAGTCGGGGCTGGCCAATGGGAGGGCGGGGGCGGGTCCCGCGGGGGGGTCGGGCGGCCGGCGGGGCTCAGTCGGTGCGGAGCTGCCGGAGGGAGCGGTCAGAGCGGGAGAGAGGGACACAGGACAAGCCTCTGAGTGAGTGAGTGAGTGAGTCAGGGGGGGGGGGTCTGGGGTAACCCACTCAGCACTAACCTAACCAGCTTAACTACCACAACCAGCCAGAAATTACCCACCAAATGCTGCTGACCGTGACCTATGACCCAGAACTGGAAAGTTCTGCCTCTGACCTCAAATGTTACTAACTGTTCATCATCTAACTAACTGTTTATAACCTGCTGGTTATGACTCTGAGGTGAAATATTGTCAACTACTAACTAACTAGCTGGCTTTTAACATGAAATATTGCCAACTACTGAATATCTGGTTGTAACTGACCCTAAGATGAAATATTGCTGACTACTAACTAACTAACTACTATGTAACCTGCTAGTTATGACTCTAAAATGAAATATTACTAACTAACTGTATGTAACCTGCTAGTTATGACTCTAAAATGAAATATTACTAACTAACTGTATGTAACCTGCTAGTTATGACTCTAAAATGAAATATTACTAACTAACTACTATGTAACCTGCTAGTTATGACTCTAAAATGAAATATTACTAACTAACTGTATGTAACCTGCTAGTTATGACTCTAAAATGAAATATTACTAACTAACTGTATGTAACCTGCTAGTTATGACTCTAAAATGAAATATTACTAACTAACTGTATGTAACCTGCTAGTTATGACTCTAAAATGAAATATTACTAACTAACTGTATGTAACCTGCTAGTTATGACTCTAAAATGAAATATTACTAACTAACTGTATGTAACCTGCTAGTTATGACTCTAAAATGAAATATTACTAACTAACTGTATGTAACCTGCTAGTTATGACTCTAAAATGAAATATTACTAACTAACTGTATGTAACCTGCTAGTTATGACTCTAAAATGAAATATTACTAACTATGTAACCTGCTAGTTATGACTCTAAAATGAAATATTACTAACTAACTGTAACCTAGTTATGGCTCTAAAATGAAATATTATTAACTACTAACTAACTATGTAACCTTCTAGTTATGACTCTAAATTGAAATATTACTAACTAACTATGTAACCTGCTAGTTATGGCTCTAAAATGAAATATTATTAACTAACTGTAACCTAGTTATGACTCTAAATTGAAATATTACTAACTAACTATGTAACCTGCTAGTTATGGCTCTAAAACGAAATATTAACTACGAACTAAATGTATGTAACCTGCTAGTTCTGACTCTAAAATTAAATGTTATTAACTACTAACTAACTAAATGTATGCAAGCTGCTAGTTATGACTCCAAGATGAAATATTGCTAACTACTAACGAACTAGCTGATTACTGAATAGTTCTGACTATAACTAAAATGTAGCCAACTAATTAGCCAGTTGGAGCTAAATAGTTGTAGTTAGAACATAGAAAAACTACAGCACAAAACAGGCCCTTCGGCCCCACAAGTTGTGCCGAACATATCCCTACCTTCTAGACCTACCTATAACCCTCCATCCTATTAAGTCCCATGTACTCATCCAGGAGTCTCTTAAAAGACCCTATTGAGTTTGCCTCCACTGACGGCAGCCGATTCCACTCGCCCACCACCCTCTGTGTGAAAAACTTCCCCCTAACATTTCCCCTGTACCTACCCCCCAGCACCTTAAACCTGTGTCCTCTCGTAGCAGCCATTTCCACCCTGGGAAAAAGCCTCTGAGAGTCCACCCGATCAATGCCTCTCAACATCTTGTACACCTCTATTAGGTCTCCTCTCGTCCTACATCTCTCCAAAGGAGAAAAGACCGAGCTCCCTCAGCCTATCCTCTTAAGGCATGCCACTCAATCCAGGCAACATCCTTGTCAATCGCCTCTGCACCCTTTCAATCTTTTCCACATCCTTCCTGTAATGAGGCGACCAGAACTGAGCACAGTACTCCAAGTGGGGCCTGACGAGGGTCTTATATAGCTGCATCATTATCCCCGGACTCCTAAACTCAATCCCTCGATTGATAAAGGCCAGCACACCATACGCCTTCTTAACCACCTCCTCCACCTGCGGGGCCGATTTTAGAGTCCTATGGACCCAGACCCTGTAGTTGTAACTGAAATATAACTAACTAGCTAGTTTAGAACTCAAATCTTTATGATTATGTTTGAAAATTTACAAACTAATTAGCTAGCTAGAATTGTTGTGTCTCTGACCCGATAGCCCGTTATAATTATGGTGACTTTAATGTCAACTAACTAGTTACAACTGATTATGGCCATAATCAGTAGTGTTACTGACTACTAACTGGCCAGTTAAAACAGAATATCCGTGACTACAACTGTCTGTTAACTAGTTTATTATAACTAGGCAATTATAGCAATAACCGAAGTATGACTGTCCACTCACTAGCCAGTTTTAAGCAAATAATTATGGTTACGACTGAAATGCTACTGACTGGTTAATGAGGTCTTGACTATTTCAGATTAGTTAAGATCTGATTTCTATTGTCACGTGTATCGGGATACAGTGAAAAGTATTGTTTCTGGCGCGCTATACAGACAACACGGTAGGGCGTCACGGTAGCACAGTGGTTAGCACTGCTGCTTCACAGCTCCAGAGACCCGGGTTCGATTCCCGGCTTGGGTCACTGTACATAGAACATAGAACAGTACAGCACAGAACAGGCCCTTCGGCCCACGATGTTGTGCCGAGCTTTATCTGAAACCCAGATCAAGCTATCCCACTCCCTATCATCCTGGTGTGCTCCATGTGCCTATCCAATAACCGCTTAAATGTTCCTAAAGTGTCTGACTCCACTATCACTGCAGGCAGTCCATTCCACACCCCAACCACTCTCTGCGTAAAGAACCTACCTCTGATATCCTTCCTGTATCTCCCACCACGAACCCTAAAATTATGCCCCCTTGTAATAGCTCCATCCACCCGAGGAAATAGTCTTTGAACGTTCACTCTATCTATCCCCTTCATCATTTTATAAACCTCTATTAAGTCTCCCCTCAGCCTCCTCCGCTCCAGAGAGAACAGCCCTAGCTCCCTCAACCTTTCCTCATAAGACCTACCCTCCAAACCAGGCAGCATCCTGGTAAATCTCCTCTGCACTCTTTCCAGCGCTTCCACATCCTTCTTATAGTGAGGTGACCAGAACTGCACACAATATTCCAAATGTGGTCTCACCAAGGTCCTGTACAGTTGCAGCATAACCCCATGGCTCTTAAACTCCAACCCCCTGTTAATAAAAGCTAACACACTATAGGCCGCCTTCACAGCTCTATCCACTTGTCTGTGTGGAGTTTGCACGTTCTCCTCGTGTCTGCGTGGGTTTCCTCCGGGTGCTCCGGTTTCCTCCCACAGTCCAAAGATGTGCAGGTCAGGTAGATTGGCCATGCTAAAATTGCCTTTAGTGTCCTGGGATGGTTAGAGGGATTAGTGGGTAAATGTGTAGGGATATGGGGGTAGGGCCTGGGTGGGATTGTGGTCGGTGCAGACTCGATGGGCCGAATGGCCTCTCTTTGTGCTGTAGGGTTTCTAAGATTCTAAGAGCATACCGTTCATAGAGTGCAGAGGGGAGAAGGAAAAGAATTTGATTTGATTTATTATTGTCACGTGTATCGGGATCCAGTGAAAAGTATTGTTTCTTGCACGCTATACAGACAAAGCATACCGTTCATAGAGAAGGAAAGGAGAGGGTGCAGAATGTAGTGTCACAGTCAGAGCTCGGGTGTCGAGAAAGATCAACTTCACGCCAGGTCGGTCCATTCAAAAGTCTGACGGCAGCAGGAAGAAGCTGTTCTTGAGTCGGTCGGTACGTGACCCCAGACTTTTATATCTTTTTCCCGGCGGAAGAAGGTGGAAGAGAGAATGTCCGGGGGTGCGTGGGGGGGGGTCCTCGATTATGCCGGCTGCTTTTCCCCCCGAGGCAGCGGGAAGTGTAGACGGAGTCAATGGATGGAAGGCTGGGGTTTGCGTGATGGGACTGGGCTACATTCACGATGCTTTGTAGTTCCTTGCGGTCTTGGGCAGAGCAGGAGCCCCAGACCGAGCTGTGATACACCCGGAAAGGATGCTTTCTATGGGGCATCTGTAAAAGTTGGTGAGAGTCGTAGCGGACATGCCGAATTTCCTTAGTCTCCTGAGAAAGAACAATACAGCAGAGGAACAGGCCTTTCGGCCCTCCAAGCCCGCGCCGCTCCCCGGTCCAAACTAGACCATTCTTTTGTATCCCTCCATTCCCACTCCGTTCATGTGGCTATCTAGATAAGTCTTAAACGTTCCCAGTGTGACCGCCTCCACCACCTTGCCTGGCAGCGCATTCCAGGCCCCCAGCACCCTCTCTGTAAAATATGTCCTTCTGATATCTGTGTTAAACCTCCCCCCCCCCCTTCACCTTGAACCTATGACCCCTCGTGAGCGTCACCACCGACCTGGGGAAAAGCTTCCCACCGTTCACCCTATCTATGCCTTTCATAATTTTATACACCTCTATTAAGTCTCCCCTCATCCTCCGTCTTTCCAGTGAGAACAACCCCAGTTTACCCAATCTCTCCTCATAACTAAGCCCCTCCATACCAGGCAACATCCTGGTCAACCTCCTCTGCGCTCTCTCCAAAGCCTCCACGTCCTTCTGGTAGTGCGGCGACCAGAACTGGACGCAGTATTCCAAATGCGGCCGAACCAACGTTCTATACATCTGCAACATCAGACCCCAACTTTTATACTCTATGCCTCTATGTAGAGGCGTTGGTGGGACTTTCTTAACTATAAGAACATAAGAAATAGGAGCAGGAGTAGGCCATCTTGCCCCTCGAGCCTGCCCCGCCATTCAATAAGATCATGGCTGATCTGAAGTGGATCAGTACCACTTACCCGCCTGATCCCCATAACCCTTAATTCCCTTACCGATCAGGAATCCATCCATCCGCGCTTTAAACATATTCAGCGAGGTAGCCTCCACCACCTCAGTGGGCAGAGAATTCCAGAGATTCACCACCCTCTGGGAGAAGAAGTTCCTCCTCAACTCTGTCTTAAACCGACCCCCCTTTATTTTGAGGCTGTGTCCTCTAGTTTTAACTTCCTGACTAAGTGGAAAGAATCTCTCCGCCTCCACCCTATCCAGCCCCCGCATTATCTTATAAGTCTCCATAAGATCCCCCCTCATCCTTCTAAACTCCAACGAGTACAAACCCAATCTCCTCAGCCTCTCCTCATAATCCAAACCCCTCATCTCCGGTATCAACCTGGTGAACCTTCTCTGCACTCCCTCCAATGCCAATATATCCTTCCTCATATAAGGGGACCAATACTGCACACAGTATTCCAGCTGCGGCCTCACCAATGCCCTGTACAGGTGCATCAAGACATCCCTGCTTTTATATTCTATCCCCCTCGCGATATAGGCCAACATCCCATTTGCCTTCTTGATCACCTGTTGTACCTGCAGACTGGGCTTTTGCGTCTCATACACAAGGACCCCCAGGTCCCTTTGCACGGTAGCATGTTTTAATTTGTTTCCATTGAGATAGTAATCCCATTTGTTATTATTTCCTCCAAAGTGTATAACCTCGCATTTCTCAACGTTATACTCCATTTGCCAGATCCTCGCCCACTCACTCAGCCTGTCCAAATCTCCCTGCAGATCTTCTCCGTCCTCCACACGATTCACTTTTCCACTTCTTCTCCGTCCTCCACACGATTCACTTTTCCACTTCTTCTCCGTCCTCCACACGATTCACTTTTCCACTTCTTCTCCGTCCTCCACACGATTCACTTTTCCACTTCTTCTCCGTCCTCCACACGATTCACTTTTCCACTTCTTCTCCGTCCTCCACACGATTCACTTTTCCACTTTCTTAACTATAGCGTTGGCATGGCGTGGCGTTGGCATGGAGGAACCAGGACAGGTTGTTGGTGATCTGGACACTTGAAAGTCTGGACCGTAATATGACAAAGTGAAAGATTAGTTAGAAGTGTAACTACCACTGTAATTGAAATATTGCAGACTAGTAATTAGCTCGTTAGAACAACTGTTCTTGAAATGCTGCTAGTTATTACAAAACTGAATATGACTGACTATAATACTAACAAGTTATCGCGATACAATTATGGCTGCAACTTTATTTTATAAAGTTTATTAGTATCACAAGTAGGCTGACATTAACTGTGAAATTACTGTGAAAATCCCCGAGTCGCCCACACTCCTGTTCGGGTAACACTGAGGGAGAATTTAGCACGGCCCAATCCACCCTAACCAGCACGGTCTTTCGGACTGTGAGAGGAAACCGGAGCACCCGGAGGAAACCCACGCAGACACGGGGAGAACGTGCAGACTCTGCACAGACAGTGACCCGAAGCCGGGAATCGAACCCGGGTCCCTGGCGCGGTGAGGCAGCAGTGCTAACCCGCTGTGCCACCCTGCTGTTGTCAGACATCGAAGCAGAGTTAGGCTGTTGGCCCATCCAAGTCTGCTCTGCCGTGGCTGACAAGTTTCTCAACTCTGTTCACCTGCCCTTTCCCCCGTAACCTTTGCTCCCCTCGCCAATCAAGGACCGATCTATCTGCGTCTCCAATACACTCAGTGACCCGCCCTCCTCCGGGGCAACGGATTCCACACATTCCCCACCCTCCAGCTGAAGAAATTCCTCCTCATCTCGCTTCTAAAGGTCTCTTAGAGGTCGCGTCCTCGGATCCTCGTCTCCAACGAATGGAAACAGCATCTCCACGTCCATTCCATCCCAGCCTTTCAGTATTCTCTAAGTTTCAATGAGATCCCCCCCCCTCATCCTTCTAAACTCCATGTATGTCTTAAACGAAGAACTCTCTCAACACCAGGTTAAAGTCCAACAGGTTTATTTGGTAGCACGAGCTTTCGGAGCGCTGCTCCTTCATCAGGTGAGTGGGAATTCTGTTCACAAACAGGGCATATAAAGACACAAACTCAATTTACAAAATAATGGTCGGAATGCAAGTCTTTACAGGTCATCAAGTCTTAAAGGTACAGACAGTGTGAGTGGAGAGAGGGTTAAGCACAGGTTAAAGAGATGTGTATTGTCTCCAGACAGGACAGTTGGTGAGATTTTGCAAGCCCAGGCAAGTCGTGGGGGTTACAGATAGTGTGACATGAACCCTGGTTTAGGCCGTCCTCATGTGTGCGGAACTTGGCTATCAGTTTCTGCTCAGCGACTCTGCGCTGTCGTGTGTCGCGAAGGCCGCCTTGGAGAACGCTTACCTGAAGATAAGAGGCTGAATGCCCGTGACTGCTGAAGTGCTCCCCAACAGGAAGAGAACAGTCTTGCCTGGTGATTGTCGAGCGGTGTTCATTCATCCGTTGTCGTAGCGTCTGCATGGTCTCCCCAATGTACCATGCCTCGGGACATCCTTTCCTGCAGCGTATCAGGTAGACAACGTTGGCCGGGTTGCAAGAGTATGTACCGTGTACCTGGTGGATGATCTCACATGAGACGATGGCATCCGTGTCGATGATCCGTCTTGCAGAGGTTGCTGTGGCAGGGTTGTGTGGTGTCGTGGTCACTGTTCTCCCGAAGGCTGGGTAGTTTGCTGCGGACAATGGTCTGTTTGAGGTTGTGCGGTTGTTTGAAGGCAAGAAGTGGGGGTGTGGGGATGGCCTTGGCGAGATGTTCGTCTTCATCAATGACATGTTGAAGGCTCCGGAGAAGATGCCGTAGCTTCTCCGCTCCGGGGAAGTACTGGACGACGAAGGGTACTCTGTCCACTGTGTCCCGTGTTTGTCTTCTGAGGAGGTCGGTGCGGTTTTTCGCTGTGGCGCGTCGGAACTGTCGATCGATGATTCGAGCGCCATATCCTGTTCTTATGAGGGCATCTTTCAGCGTCTGGAGGTGTCTGTTACGATCCTCCTCATCCGAGCAGATCCTGTGTATACGCAGGGTTTGTCCGTAGGGGACGGCTTCTTTAACGTGTTTAGGGTGGAAGCTGGAGAAGTGGAGCATCGTGAGGTTTTCCGTGGGCTTGCGGTACAGTGAGGTGCTGAGGTGACCGTCCTTGATGGTTCCTGTTAGGGAACACTTCAGCAGTCACGGGCATTCAGCCTCTGATATTCGGGTAAGCGTTCTCCAAGGTGGCCTTCACGACACACAGCGCAGAGTCGCTGAGCAGAAACTGATAGCCAAGTTCCGCACACATGAGGATGGCCTCAACCAGGGTTCATGTCACACTGTCTGTAACCCCCACGACTTGCCTGGGCTTGCAAAATCTCACTAACTGTCCTGTCTGGAGACGATACACATCTCTTTAACCTGTGCTTAACGCTCTCTCCACTCACATTGTCTGTACCTTTCAGACTTGATCACCTGTAAAGACTCGCATTCCAACCATTATTCTACAAATTGAGTTTGTGTCTTTATATGCCCTGTTCGTGAACAGAACTCCCACTTACCTGATGAAGGAGCAGCGCTCCGAAAGCTAGTGCCACCAAATAAACCTGTTGGACTTTAACCTGGTGTTGTGAGACTTCTTACTGTGCCCACCCCAGTCCAACGCCGGCATCTCCACATCGTAAGTCTTAAAGTGCATCAAGGTATCCCCGGGACCTGATGAGGTATATCCCAGGACACTGTGGGAGGCTAGGGAGGAAATTGCGGGTCCCCTAGCCGAGATATTTGAATCATCGATAGTCACAGGTGAGGTACCTGAAGGTTGGAGGGTGGCAAATGTTGTGCCTTTGTTTAAGAAGGGCTGCAGGGAAAAGCCTGGGAACTACAGGCCGGTGAGCCTCACATCTGTGGTGGGTAAGTTGTTGGAAGATATTTTGAGAGACAGGTTCTACAGGCATTTAGAGAGGCAAGGACTGATTAGGGACAGTCAGCATGGCTTTGTGAGTGGAAAATCATGTCTCACAAATTTGGTTGAGTTCTTTGAAGGGGTAACCAAGAAGGTAGATGAGGGCAGTGCAGTTGATGTTGTCTACATGGACTTTAGCAAGGCCTTTGACAAGGTACCGCATGGTAGGTTGTTGCATAAGGTTAAATCTCACGGGATCCAGGGTGAGGTATCTAAATGGAAACAAAATTGGCTTCTTGACAGGTGGTTGTAGAGAGTTGTTTTTCAAACTGGAGGCCTGTGACCAGCGGTGTTCCTCAGGGATCAGTGCTGGGTCCACTGTTATTTGTCATTTATATTAATGATTTGGATGAGAATATAGGGGGCATGGTTAGTAAGTTTGCAGATGACAGCAAGATTGGTGGCACAGTGGGCAGTGAGGAAGGTTATCTCCGATTGCAACGGGATCTTGATCAATTGGGCGAGTGGGCTGACGAATGGCAGATGGAGTTTAATTTAGATAAATGCAAGGTGATGCATTTTGATAGATCAAATCATGTCCAGATTGCCAACAACCTGTCCTGGTCCCCCCCCACGCCGACACTATAGTTAAGAAAGCCCCACCAACGCCTCTACTTAGGAAGCTAAGGAAATTCAGCATGTCCGCTACGACTCTCACCAACTTTTACAGATGCCCCATAGAAAGCATCCTTTCCGGGTGTATCACAGCTCGGTCTGGGGCTCCTGCTCTGCCCAAGACCGCAAGGAACTACAAAGGGTCGTGAATGTAGCCCAATCCCATCACGCAAACCCCAGCCTCCCATCCATTGACTCCGTCTACACTTCCCGCTACCTCGGGGGGAAAAGCAGCCGGCATAATTAAGGACCCCCCCCACACGCACCCCGGACATTCTCTCTTCCACCTTCTTCCGTCGGGAAAAAGATACAAAAGTCTGAGGTCACGTACCGACCGACTCAAGAACAGATTCTTCCCTGCTGCTGCGGTCAGACTTTTGAATGGACCGACCTCGCATTAAGTTGATCTTTCTCTACACCCCGAGCTGTGACTGAGACACTACATTCTGCACCCTCTCCTTATCTATGAACGGTATGCTTTGTATAGTGCGCAAGAATCAATACTTTTCACTGTATCTCAATACATGTGGCAATAATAAATCAAATCCTTTTCCTTCTCCTCTCTGTACTCTATGAACGGTATGCTTTCTGTACAGCGCGCAAGAAACAATACTTTTCACTGTATCCCAATACATGTGACAATCATAAATCAAATCATAGAAATCATAGAAACCCTACAGTACAGAAAGAGGCCATTCGGCCCATCGAGTCTGCACCGACCACAATCCCATCCCATCCCATCCAGGCCCTACCCCCATATCCCTATAGAATCCCTATCGTGCAGAAGGAGGTCATTCGGCCCATCGAGTCTGCAGCGACAACAGTCCCATCTGGGCTCCATCCCCATAATCCCACATTTACCCCGCTAATCCCTATAACCTACACATCCCGGGACACGGAGGGAGAATTTAGCACGGCCAATCCACCCTAACCCGCACACCTTTCGGACTGTGGGAGCAAACCGGAGCACCCGGAGGAAACCCACGCAGACACAGGGAGAATGTGCAGACTCCGCACAGACAGTGACCCGCGCCGGGAATCGAACCCGGGTCCCTGGCGCTGTGAGGCAGCAGTGCTAACCCCCGTGCCGCCAAATAAAAGACGTGACTGTCAAAGTTTTTCACCTGGTACTCATCAGGTCAGGCGCCAGGACACCAAATTTTGGGGGGCATCAACCGTTGATGCTGATTGGCGGGTTGGTTGGTCATGGCGTCGTTATGGAGACTTTGCTTCTGTTTTTGTGCGTCTCTTTTCCCCCCTCTCTCACGTGCTCTCTCTCTCTCTCCTCACAGGTGACGTTTGGCGAGTAATTGTTGCTGTTTTGTTTTGGCGTCCGCGTTGGAGTTGTCTGCACTGCCAGCGCGGGGATTCCTACGCGCTTCTGGTCAGCGGTGAGGGAGCGCTGCGCTGTCCGAGTTGTTGTCTGTCGATGCGGGGGGGGGGGTCTACAGAGAAGCGTTGCCAAGGGA
Organism: Mustelus asterias; assembly: GCF_964213995.1. Lineage (NCBI taxonomy): Eukaryota > Metazoa > Chordata > Chondrichthyes > Carcharhiniformes > Triakidae > Mustelus > Mustelus asterias. The sequence goes on from NW_027592376.1 coordinate 14,027, forward strand.
TATCGGCAAAGGGGGAAATCCGATGACAGATGGGGAGGTGTGGGGTTTGTTGGGGAGAATAGCAAGCCAGAGTTTCCCCAGAGAGCAGGAAAATCATACCCTGTTCACAGACGTTTAGCTTGGGTTTTTCCAGCTTGAGTTCATCCAGCTCCTGACCTCCTTCGAGCCCTCGGTTCAAACATTGACAGAAGAGCTGTCTTTCCGGAGGTGAGAATGAGAGCCTTTGACCGAGTGTGGCATCAGAAAGCCCCCAGCAAAACTAGAGTCGCTGGGAATCGTCAGGGGTGGGGGGGGAAAACACTCCACTGGTTGGAGTCATTCACAGCACGAAGGAAGTTGGTTGGGATGCTTGTAGGGTCAGTCATCTCAGCCCCAGGACATCCCTACGGGGGTTCCTTGGGGTTCGAATCCCAGGCCCCAAGCATCTCCAGCTGCTCCATCAATGACCTTCCCTCCATCAGAAAGGAGGATGTTCGCCGATGATTACGCAAAGTTCGGCACCATTCGCCGCCACTCGGTCCCGGTTCCAAACACGGCAAGACCTGGACAATATCCAGCCTCGGGCAGACAAGTGGCAAGTAACACTCGCGCCAGGCAGACAAGTGCCAGGCAATGCCCGTCTCCAAGAAGAGAAAATCTACCATCTCCCCCCTTGGCATTGAATGGCATTTCCACCTCTGAATCCCCCCTCAAAAAAAACTTGCCTCACATCTCAACTTTTTCCCCATGCATCTTATAAACCTGTGCCCCCTAGTAATTGACTCTTCCACCCTGGGGAAAAAGTCTCTGACTATCCACTCTGTCCCTCATAATCTTGTAGACTTCTATCAGGTCTTCCCCCTCAACCTCCAGTGAGAACAAACCAAGTTTCTCCAACCTCTCCTCATAGCTGATGCCCTCCAGACCAGGCAACATCCTGGTAAATCTTTTCTGTAACCCTCTCCAAAGCCTCCACATCCTTCTGGTAGTGCGGCGACCAGAATTGGCAGATGGAGTTCAATCCTGATGAATGCGAAGTGATGCATTTTGGTAGAACTAACGTAGGGGAGAGCTATACGATAAATGGCAGAACCATAAAGGGTGTAGATACGCAGAGGGACCTGGGTGTGCAAGTCCACAGATCCTTGAAGGTGACGTCACAGGTGGTGAAGAAGGCATATGGCATGCTTGCCTTTATAGGACGGGGCATAGAGTATAAAAGTTGGGGTCTGATGTTGCAGATGTATAGAATGTTGGTTCGGCCGCATTTGGAGTACTGCGTTCCGTTCTGGTCGCCACACTACCAGAAGGACGTGGAGGCTTTAGAGAGAGCGCAGAGGAGGTTTACCAGGATGTTGCCTGGTATGGAGGGGCTTAGTTATGAGGAGAGATTGGGTAAACTGGGGTTGTTCTCCCTGGAAAGACGGAGGATGAGGGGAGACTTAATAGAGGTGTATAAAATCATGAAAGGCATAGATAGGGTGAACGGTGGGAAGCTTTTCCCCAGGTCGGTGGTGACGTTCACGAGGGGTCATAGGTTCAAGGTGAGGGGAGGGGGAGGTTTAACACGGATATCAGAAGGACATATTTTACACAGAGGGTGGTGGGGGCCTGGAATGCGCTGCCGGGCAAGGTGGTGGAGGCGGACACACTGGGAACGTTTAAGACTTATCGAGATAGCCACATGAACGGAGTGGGAATGGAGGGATACAAAATAATGGTCTAGTTTGGACCAGGGAGCGGCGCGGGCTTGGAGGGCCGAAGGGTCTGTTCCTGTGCTGTATTGTTCTTTGTTCTAATTGAACACTATATTCCAAAGGGGACCTATCTGTACAGCCGCAGTATAACCTGCCAAATTGTATATTCACCGTCCCAGCCGATGAAGGCAAGCATGCCGTATGCCTTCTTGACTACCTTCTCCACCTGCGTTGCCACTTTCAGCGACCGGTGGACATGTACGCCCAGATCCCTCTGCCTATCCTTGAAAGTGGAGTCACAGGTGGACAGAGTGGTGAAGAAGGCATTCGGCATGCTTGGTTTCATCGGTCAGAACATTGGATACAGGAGTTGGGACGTCTTGTTGAAGTTGTACAAGGCACCGATAAGGCCACACTTGGAATACTGTGTACCGTTCTGGTCACCCTATTATAGAAAGGATACTATTAAACTAGAAAGAGTGCAGGAAAGATTTACTAGGATGCTACCGGCACTTGATGGATTGAGTTATAAGGAGAGGCTGGATAGACTGGGACTTTTTTCTCTGGAGTGTCGGAGGCTGAGGGGTGATCTTATAGAGGTCTATAAAATAATGAGGGGCACAGATCAGCTAGATAGTCAATATCTTTTCCCAAAGGTAGGGGAGTCTAAAACTAGAGGGCATAGGTTTGAGGGGAGAGATACAAAAGTGTCCAGAGGGGCAATTTTTTCACACAGAGGGTGGTGAGTGTCTGGAACGAGAGGCAGTAGTAGAGGCGGGCACAATTTTGTCTTTTAAAAAGCGTTTAGGCAGTTACATGGGTAGGATGGGTATAGAGGGATATGGGCCAAACGCGGGCAATTGGGATTAGCTTAGGGATTTAAAAGAAAGGGGCGGCATGGACAAGTTGGGCCGAAGGGCCTGTTTCCATGCTGTAAACCTCTATGGATACTCCTAAGGGTTCTGCCACTTACTGTATATTTCCTATCTGTATTAGTCCTTCCAAAATGCATTACCTCATGTTTGTCTGGATTAAACTCCATCTGCCATCTCTCCGCCCAAGTCTCCAACCGATCTACGTCTTGCTTTATCCTGACAATCCTGTTCACTCTCCGCAACTCCTCCAATTTTTGTGTTGTCTGCGAACTTACTAATCAGTCAGACCAGCTACATATTTCTCCAAATCCTTTATATATACTACGAGCAACAGAGGTCCTAGCACTGACCCCTGTGGGAAAGTTGGCCGATTGGAGAGGTAACTGGCTGTCTGATCAAAGACAGAGGGTGGTGGTGGATGGAAAATTTTCGGACTGGAGGCAGGTTGCTAGCGGAGTGCCGCAGGGATCAGTGCTTGGTCCTCTGCTCTTTGTGATTTTTATTAATGACTTAGAGGAGGGGGCTGAAGGGTGGATCAGTAAATTTGCTGATGACACCAAGATTGGTGGAGTAGTGGATGAGGAGGAGGGCTGTTGTAGGCTGCAAAGAGACATAGATAGGATGCAGAGCTGGGCCGAAAAATGGCAGATGGAGTTTAACCCTGATAAATGTGAGGTGATTCATTTTGGTAGGACTAATTTAAATGTGGATTACAGGGTCAAAGGTAGGGTTCTGAAGACTGTGGAGGAACAGAGAGATCTTGGGTTCCATATCCACAGATCTCTGAAGGTTGCCACTCAAGTGGATAGAGCTGTGAAGAAGGCCTACAGTGTGTTAGCTTTTATTAACAGGGGGTTGGAGTTTAAGAGCCGTGGGGTTATGCTGCAACTGTACAGGACCTTGGTGAGACCACATTTGGAATATTGTGCGCAGTTCTGGTCACCTCACGATAAGAAGGATGTGGAAGCGCTGGAAAGAGTGCAGAGGAGATTTACCAGGATGCTGCCTGGTTTGGAGGGTAGGTCTTATGAGGAAAGGTTGAGGGAGCTCGGGCTGTTCTCTCTGGAGCGGAGGAGGCTGAGGGGAGACTTAACAGAGGTTTATAAAATGATGAAGGGGATAGATAGAGTGAACGTTCAAAGACTATTTCCTCGGGTGGATGGAGCTATTACAAGGGGGCATAACTATAGGGTTCGTGGTGGGAGATACAGGAAGGATATCAGAGGTAGGTTCTTTACGCAGAGAGTGGTTGGGGTGTGGAATGGACTGCCTGCAGTGATAGTGGAGTCAGACACTTTAGGAACATTTAAGCGGTTATTGGATAGGCACATGGAGCACACCAGGATGATAGGGAGTGGGATGGCTTGATCTTGGTTTCAGATAAAGCTCGGCACAACATCGTGGGCCGAAGGGCCTGTTCTGTGCTGTACTGTTCTCTCTTCTAACACCGCTCGTCACAGTAGTCACAGCCCTCCATTCAGAAAAGCATCCCTCTACTGCTACCCCATTCTTGCCAGCTCTCCTCTGATCCTGTGTGACTTCACCAGTCTGCCATGAGGGACCTTGTCAAAGGTCTTACAGAATCGTAGAGTCCAGACAGTGCAGAAGGAGGCCGATCGAGTCTGCACCGACCACACTCCCGTCCGGGCCCTATCCCCGTAACCCCACGCATTTACCATAGCTAGTTCCCCCTAAGGGGCAATTTAGCATGGCCAATCCACCTAACTTTCCCATCTTTGGACACTAAGGGGCAATTTAGCATGGCCAATCCACCTAACTTTCCCATCTTTGGACACTAAGGGACAATTTAGCATGGCCAATCCACCTAACTTTCCCATCTTTGGACACTAAGGGGCAATTTAGCATGGCCAATCCACCTAACTTTCCCATCTTTGGACACTAAGGGACAATTTAGCATGGCCAATCCACCTAACTTTCCCATCTTTGGACACTAAGGGGCAATTTAGCATGGCCAATCCACCTAACTTTCCCATCTTTGGACACTAAGGGACAATTTAGCATGGCCAATCCACCTAACTTTCCCATCTTTGGACACTAAGGGGCAATTTAGCATGGCCAATCCACCTAACCTGCACATCTTTGGACACTAAGGGGCAATTTAGCATGGCCAATCCACCTAACCTACACATCTTTGGACACTAAGGGACAATTTACCATGGCCAATCCACCTAACTTTCCCATCTTTGGACACTAAGGGGCAATTTAGCATGGCCAATCCACCCAACCTACACATCTTTGGACACTAAGGGACAATTTAGCACGGCCAATCCACCTAACCTACACATCTTTGGACACTAAGGGACAATTTAGCATGGCCAATCCACCTAACCTACACATCTTTGGACACTAAGGGACAATTTAGCACGGCCAATCCACCTAACCTACACATCTTTGGACACTAAGGGGCAATTTAGCATGGCCAATCCACCTAACTTTCCCATCTTTGGACACTAAGGGGCAATTTAGCATGGCCAATCCACCTAACTTTCCCATCTTTGGACACTAAGGGGCAATTTAGCATGGCCAATCCACCTAACTTTCCCATCTTTGGACACTAAGGGGCAATTTAGCATGGCCAATCCACCTAACCTACACATCTTTGGGCACTAAGGGACAATTTAGCATGGCCAATCCACCTAACCTACACATCTTTGGACACTAAGGGACAATTTAGCATGGCCAATCCACCTAACCTACACATCTTTGGACACTAAGGGACAATTTAGCACGGCCAATCCACCTAACCTACACATCTTTGGACACTAAGGGACAATTTAGCACGGCCAATCCACCTAACTTTCCCATCTTTGGACTGTGGGAGGAAACCCGAGCACCCGGAGGAAACCCACGCAGACACGAGGAGACTGTGCAAACTCCACACAGACAGTGACCCGAGACCGGGAATCGAACCCGGGTCCCTGGAGCTGTGAGGCAGCAGTGTTAATGTGAGCCGACTTGTCACGAATCAATAAACTTTAAACCTTAAACAAAACTTTTAAGAAGAATAAAAGTGGGGTGGGAGAGCGGGGGTGTGGGGACAGCAGACGCATTGGGGAACACCCACCACCTGCACGTCCCCCCCCCAAATCCAGACTTGGAAATATATCGGCCGTTCCTTCACGTTGGCTGGGGTCAGAATCCTGGAGCTCCCTCCCTAACAGCACTGTGGGTGTACCTACATCTCTCTCACAACTGGGGGGACGGCAGTGGGTCCAACACTGGTCTGAGCAGAGGCACCCACGTTCCGGGAATGATTCGATGGTTACCCCGGGCTGGGTGAGCTGTGAGGGTCCCTGGGGACAGACGGGGGGGGGGGAGTTGTGTTGGGCTGGGGGGTCCAAAGTGACACCTGTTCCAGGCATTCAGGCGGTTACGAGTTGCATTCTGTTCCCCCGACAGCGACCTGTAATTATCCAGTGATTTGCGTCTGGAGTTGCGTTAATCCCTCGCCCCCTCCCCCACGTTCTAACATCAAGCCAGGCAGTGCTCCCTACCTCTCTCTTTCTCTCTCTCTCTCGCTCCCCCTCTCCTGCCCCGCTCTCTCTCTCGCTCCCCCTCTCCTGCCCCGCTCTCTCTCTCGCTCCCCCTCTCCTGCCCCGCTCTCTCTTGCAACTCTCTGCCCCGCTCTCTCTCTCGCCCCCCCTCTCCTGCCCCGCTCTCTCTCTCGCCCCCCTCTCCTGCCCCGCTCTCTCTCTCGCTCCCCCTCTCCTGCCCCGCTCTCTCTCTCGCTCCCCCTCTCCTGCCCCGCTCTCTCTCACGCTCCCCCTCTCCTGCCCCGCTCTCTCTCTCGCTCCCCCTCTCCTGCCCCGCTCTCTCTCTCTCGCTCCCCCTCTCTGCCCCGCTCTCTCTCTCGCTCCCCCTCTCCTGCCCTGCTCCCTCTCTCGCTCCCCCTCTCCTGCCCCGCTCTCTCTCGTTCCCCCTCTCCTGCCCCGCTCTCTCTCTCGCTCCCCCTCTCCTGCCCCGCTCTCTCTCTCGCTCCCCCTCTCCAGCCCCGCTCTCTCTCTCGCTCCCCCTCTCCAGCCCCACTCTCTCTCTCGCTCCCCCTCTCCTGCCCCGCTCTCTCTCTCTCGCTCCCCCTCTCCTCCCCGCTCTCTCTCTCGCTCCCCCTCTCTGCCCCACTCTCTCTCTCGCTCCCCCTCTCCTGCCCCGCTCTCTCCCCCTCTCTGCCCCGCTCTCTCCCCCTCTCTGCCCCGCTCTCTCTCTCGCTCCCCCTCTCTCTCTCTGCCCTGCTCCCTCTCTCGTTCCCCCTCTCCTGCCCCGCTCTCTCTCTCGTTCCCCCTCTCCTGCCCCGCTCTCTCTCTCGCTCCCCCTCTCCTGCCCCGCTCTCTCTCTCGCTCCCCCTCTCCAGCCCCACTCTCTCTCTCGCTCCCCCTCTCCTGCCCCGCTCTCTCTCTCTCGCTCCCCCTCTCCTCCCCGCTCTCTCTCTCGCTCCCCCTCTCTGCCCCACTCTCTCTCTCGCTCCCCCTCTCCTGCCCCGCTCTCTCCCCCTCTCTGCCCCGCTCTCTCTCTCGCTCCCCCTCTCTCACTCTGCCCCGCTCCCTCTCTCGCTCCCCCTCTCCTGCCCCGCTCTCTCTCTTGCTCCCCCTCTCTCTCTCGCTCCCGCTCTCTCTCTCGCTCCCGCTCTCTCTCTCGCTCCCCCTCTCTGCCCCGCTCTCTCCCCCTCTCCTGCCCCGCTCTCTCCCCCTCTCTGCCCCGCTCTCTCGCTCCCCCTCTCCTGCCTTGCTCTCTCTCTCGCTCCCCCTCTCCTGCCCCTCTCCCCCCTCTGTGAGGAGGGGGTGTATGCGTATTGGCGCTCAGAGCACCTCCCCCTCTGGGTTTGATGCCCTCGGGCAGATTTTAAGCACCGTCTGTCCTCCAGCCCCTCCCCAGCCAGCCTCCCCCTGCCTACCTGTGGGGAAAATGACACCCAGTAAAGCGTCACTCCACACCCCGTCCAGCTGTCCCCGGGTAGGACATATGTCACAAAGCTAATTCCCTGGGACAGGAGCCAGATACAGCACTGACAGACCCAGATATCGCCCCCTCACTGCAACGTCACCCAAAAAAAAAATCCCCCGTCACTTCCGAAATCACCGCAGAGAGAGGTGTGTGTTGCATCCAGAAATTTTGAAGGGGCTTTGACAAGGACGATGCTGTTCTCCGCATTTTCCCCCTCGTCCCCCTTCCCGGGGGCTGGAGAATCTGGGACGGGGGGGGGAGGAGGAGGGTGGCTCAGTCTGGGACACTTGAGGAGAAAGGTCTCCCCTTCCCAATGAGCCAGTGGGATCCCCGTCTCTGAGTAGACTCCGGGGAGGGGGAAGGATATGACCTAACGCTGTCATCGATCGTTAGAGTATGGAAACAGGCCACTCGGCCCAACTTGTCCATGCTGCCCTTCGAATTAACCCCTGAGCTAGTCCCAGTTGCCCACATTTGGCCCATATCCCCCTCTGCCCATCTTATCCATGTAACTGTCTGAACACTGACTGGTGTCTCTCAGTCCTCTCTCTCTCTCAGGGAGATATCTGTACACTGACTGGTGTCTCTCAGTCCTCTCTCTCTCAGGGAGATATCTGGACACTGACTGGTGTCTCTCAGTCCTCTCTCTCTCTCTCAGGGAGATATCTGTACACTGACTGGTGTCTCTCGGTCCCCTCTCTCTCTCTCAGGGAGATATCTGTACACTGACTGGTGTCTCTCAGTCCCCTCTCTCTCTCTCTCAGGGAGATATCTGTACACTGACTGGTGTCTCTCAGTCCCCCCTCTCTCTCTCTCAGGGAGATATCTGTACACTGACTGGTGTCTCTCAGTCCCCTCTCTCTCTCCCTCAGGGAGATATCTGTACACTGACTGGTGTCTCTCAGTCCCCTCTCTCTCTCTCAGGGAGATATCTGTACACTGACTGGTGTCTCTCAGTCCTCTCTCTCTCAGGGAGATATCTGGACACTGACTGGTGTCTCTCAGTCCTCTCTCTCTCTCTCAGGGAGATATCTGTACACTGGTGTCTCTCGGTCCCCTCTCTCTCTCTCAGGGAGATATCTGTACACTGACTGGTGTCTCTCAGTTCTCTCTCTCTCAGGGAGATATCTGTACACTGACTGGTGTCTCTCAGTCCCCCCTCTCTCTCTCTCAGGGAGATATCTGTACACTGACTGTGTCTCTCAGTCCCCTCTCTCTCTCCCTCAGGGAGATATCTGTACACTGACTGGTGTCTCTCAGTCCCCTCTCTCTCTCTCAGGGAGATATCTGTACACTGACTGGTGTCTCTCAGTCCCCTCTCTCTCTCCCTCAGGGAGATATCTGTACACTGACTGGTATCTCTCAGTCCCCCCTCTCTCTCTCAGGGAGATATCTGTACACTGACTGGTGTCTCTCAGTCCCCTCTCTCTCTCTCAGGGAGATATCTGTACACTGACTGGTGTCTCTCAGTCCCCTCTCTCTCTCTCTCAGGGAGATATCTGTACACTGACTGGTGTCTCTCAGTCCCCTCTCTCTCTCTCTCAGGGAGATATCTGTACACTGACTGGTGTCTCTCAGTCCCCTCTCTCTCTCTCAGGGAGATATCTGTACACTGACTGGTGTCTCTCAGTCCTCTCTCTCTCTCTCAGGGAGATATCTGTACACTGACTGGTGTCTCTCAGTCCCCTCTCTCTCTCAGGGAGATATCTGTACACTGACTGGTGTCTCTCAGTCCTCTCTCTCTCTCTCTGGGAGATATCTGTACACTGACTGGTGTCTCTCAGTCCTCTCTCTCAGGGAGATATCTGTACACTGACTGGTGTCTCTCAGTCCCCTCTCTCTCTCTCAGGGTGATATCTGTACACTGACTGGTGTCTCTCAGTCCCCTCTCTCTCTCTCTCAGGGAGATATCTGGTGTCTCTCAGTCCCCTCTCTCTCTCTGTCAGGGAGATATCTGTACACTGACTGGTGTCTCTCAGTCCCCCCTCTCTCTCTCAGGGAGATATCTGTACACTGACTGGTGTCTCTCAGTCCCCTCTCTCTCTCTCGGGGAGATATCTGTACACTGACTGGTGTCTCTCAGTCCTCTCTCGCTCAGGGAGATATCTGTACACTGACTGGTGTCTCCCAGTCCCCTCTCTCTCAGGGGGATATCCGTACACTGACTGGTGTCTCTCAGTCCCCTCTCTCTCTCTCAGGGAGATATCTGTACACTGACTGGTGTCTCTCAGTCCCCTCTCTCTCTCTCTCTCTCTCAGGGAGATGTCTGTACACTGACTGCTGTCTCTCAGTCCCCTCTCTCTCAGGGGGATATCTGTACACTGACTGCTGTCTCCCAGTCCCCCCTCTCTCAGGGGGATATCTGTACACTGACTGGTGTCTCTCAGTCCCCTCTCTCTCTCTCTCTCAGGGAGATATCTGTACACTGACTGGTGTCTCTCAATCCCCTCTCTCTCTCTCTCGGGGAGATATCTGTACACTGACCGGTGTCTCTCAGTCCCCTCTCTCTCTGGGAGATATCTGTACACTGACTGGTGTCTCTCAATCCCCTCTCTCTCTCTCTCGGGGAGATATCTGTACACTGACCGGTGTCTCTCAGTCCCCTCTCTCTCTGGGAGATATCTGTACACTGACTGGTGTCTCTCAGTCCCCTCTCTCTCTCGGGGAGATATCTGTACACTGACTGGTGTCTCTCAGTCCCCTCTCTCTCTCTCTCTCTCAGGGAGATATCTGTACACTGACTGGTGTCTCTCAGTCCCCTCTCTCTCTCTCTCTCGGAGATATCTGTACACTGACTGGTGTCTCTCAGTCCCCTCTCTCTCTCAGGGAGATATCTGTACACTGACTGGTGTCTCTCAGTCCCCTCTCTCTCTCTCAGGGAGATATCTGTACACTGACTGGTGTCTCTCAGTCCTCTCTCTCTCTCTCCCAGGGAGATATCTGTACACTGACTGGTGTCTCTCAGTCCTCTCTCAGGGAGATATCTGTACACTGACTGGTGTCTCACAGTCCCCTCTCTCTCTCTCTCTCAGGGAGATATCTGTACACTGACTGGTGTCTCTCAGTCCTCTCTCTCTCTCTCTCTCTCAGGGAGATATCTGTACACTGACTGGTGTCTCTCAGTCCTCTCTCTCTCTCTCTCTCAGGGAGATATCTGTACACTGGTGTTTCTCAGTCCCCTCTCTCTCTCGGGGAGATATCTGTACACTGACTGGTGTCTCTCAGTCCTCTCTCTCTCTCAGGGAGATATCTGTACACTGACTGGTGTCTCTCAGCCCCCCTTCTCTCTCTCTCAGGGAGATATCTGTACACTGACTGGTGTCACTCAGTCCTCTCTCTCTGGGAGATATCTGTGCACTGACTGGTGTCTCTCAGTCCCCTCTCTCTCTCTCTCTCTCAGGGAGATATCTGTACACTGACTGGTGTCTCTCAGTCCTCTCTCTCTGGGAGATATCTGTACACTGACTGGTGTCTCTCAGTCCCCTCTCTGTCTCTCAGGGAGATATCTGTACACTGACTGGTGTCTCTCAGCCCCCTCTCTCTCTCTCAGGGAGATATCTGTACACTGACTGGTGTCTCTCAGCCCCCTCTCTCTCTCAGGGAGATATCTGTACACTGACTGGTGTCTCTCAGTCCCCTCTCTCTCTCTCAGGGAGATATCTGTACACTGACTGGTGTCTCTCAGTCCCCTCTCTCTCTCTCTCAGGGAGATATCTGTACACTGACTGGTGTCTCTCAGTCCCCTCTCTCTCTCTCGGGGAGATAGCTATGGACGGACTGGTCATAGAGTCATAGAGGTTTACAGCATGGAAACAGGCCCTTCGGCCCAACTTGTCCATGCCGTCCCTCTTTTCATTAATCCCCTAAACTAATCCCAATTGCCCGCGTTTCGCCCATATCCCTCTATACCCATCGTACCCATGTAACTGTCTAAATGCTTTTTTAAAGACAAAATTGTACCCGCCTCTACTACTGCCTCTGGCAGCTCGTTCCAGACACTCACCACCCTCTGTGTGAAAAAATTGCCCCTCTGGACCCTTTTGTATCTCTCCCCTCTCACCTTAAACCTACACCCTCTCGTTTTAGACTCCCCTACCTTTGGGAAAAGATATTGACTATCTAGCTGATCTATGCCCCTCATTATTTTATAGACCTCTATAAGATCACCCCTCAGCCTCCTACGCTCCAGAGAAAAAAGTCCCAGTCTATCCAGCCTCTCCTTATAACTCAAACCATCAAGTCCCAGTAGCATCCTAGTAAATCTTTTCTGCACTCTTTCCAGTTTAATAATATCCTTTCTATAATAGGGTGACCAGAACTGCACACAGTATTCCAAGTGTGGCCTTACCAAGGTCTTGTACAACTTCAACAAGACGTCCCGACTCCTGTATTCAATGTTCTGACCGATGAAACCAAGCATGCCGAATGCCTTCTTCACCACTCTGTCCACCTGTGACTCCGCTGTCGAGGAGCTGGACTGTTAATCCAGAGACTCGGCTAATGTCCTGGGGGACATGGGTTCGAATCCCGCCCATGGCAACTGGTGGAATTGGAATTCAATCAAAAAAATCCGGGAGTTAAGAATCTACTGGCGACCCCTTGTCGATTGTCGGGGGGGGAACAAACCCCATCTGGTTCCCTTTAGGGAAGGAAATCTGCCGTCCTTATCCTGGTTTGGGCCTACATCTGACCCACAGCCAATGTGGTTGACACTCAACTCACCTCCAAGGGCAACTAGGGATGGGCAATAAATGCTGGCCTAGCCAGCGATGCCCGTGTCCCACCAATTAATTGAGCGATTGTCGGACACTAAGGGGTGGGTGAGGGATTCGAGGGGATAATGCGGGGGCACAGGCAGGAGGGAGCTGAGGGGCAGAATGGAGCCATGGGCTGGATTGAAGGCGTTAGCAGCCTTGGGGACAGGCCGAATGGCCTCCTGCAGCCATTTTGGTTCACTGACCGTGCCTCCGATGTATTTTTGTCCCCTCGCCGCACAGGACCCGCAGTCTCGATGTCCACCCCTGCGCCCCACAGCCCCCCTTGAGAAGACGGACGCTCCCCCGGGGGGGGCCTGAGAAGACAGAGCCTGCCCCCCCCCACTCCCAACCACCTCGCAGGTATGGACGCTGAAGTGGATTGCAGAGCAGACCCTCCCCTGGCATGCTACGTGACGCTACGGAGGCCTCGGATTCACCAGGCTTCTGCTCCGGTGGACACCAGCAAGAGACGGTGCCAGAGAGCGTGCAGGTATGGGAGCGGGTGTCACAGTGCGTTAGATACACTGTCCTTTCCCCCTCTGGGACCGAGTGTCACAGTGCGTTAGATACACTGTCCTTTCCCCCGCCGGGACCGGGTGTCACAGTGCGTTAGATACACTGTCCTTTCCCCCTCTGGGACCGGGTGTCACAGTGCGTTAGATACACTGTCCTTTCCCCCTCTGGGACCGGGTGTCACAGTGCGTTAGATACACTGTCCTTTCCCCCTCTGGGACCGGGTGTCACAGTGCGTTAGATACACTGTCCTTTCCCCCTCTGGGACCGGGTGTCACAGTGCGTTAGATACACTGTCCTTCCCCCCTCTGGGACCGGGTGTCACAGTGCGTTAGATACACTGTCCTTTCCCCCTCTGGGACCGGGTGTCACAGTGCGTTAGATACACTGTCCTTTCCCCCTCTGGGAGCGGGTGTCACAGTGCGTTAGATACACTGTCCTTTCCCCCTCTGGGACCGGGTGTCACAGTGCGTTAGATACACTGTCCTTTCCCCCTCTGGGACCGGGTGTCACAGTGCGTTAGATACACTGTCCTTTCCCCCTCTGGGACCGGGTGTCACAGTGCGTTAGATACACTGTCCTTTCCCCCTCTGGGACCGGGTGTCACAGTGCGTTAGATACACTGTCCTTTCCCCCTCTGGGAGCGGGTGTCACAGTGCGTTAGCTACACTGTCCTTTCCCCCTCTGGGACCGGGTGTCACAGTGCGTTAGATACACTGTCCTTTCCCCCTCTGGGACCGAGTGTCACAGTGCGTTAGATACACTGTCCTTTCCCCCTCTGGGACCGGGTGTCACAGTGCGTTAGATACACTGTCCTTTCCCCCTCTGGGACCGGGTGTCACAGTGCGTTAGATACACTGTCCCTTCCCCCTCTGGGATCGGGTGTCACAGTGCGTTAGATACACTGTCCTTTCCCCCTCTGGGACCGGGTGTCACAGTGCGTTAGACACACTGTCCTTTCCCCCTCTGGGACCGGGTGTCACAGTGCGTTAGATACACTGTCCCCTCTGGGACCGGGTGTCACAGTGCGTTAGATACACTGTCCTTTCCCCCTCTGGGACCGGGTGTCACAGTGCGTTAGATACACTGTCCTTTCCCCCTCTGGGACCGGGTGTCACAGTGCGTTAGATACACTGTCCTTTCCCCCTCTGGGACCGGGTGTCACAGTGCGTTAGATACACTGTCCCTTCCCCCTCTGGGATCGGGTGTCACAGTGCGTTAGATACACTGTCCTTTCCCCCTCTGGGACCGGGTGTCACAGTGCGTTAGACACACTGTCCTTTCCCCCCTCTGGGACCGGGTGTCACAGTGCGTTAGATACACTGTCCTTTCCCCCCTCTGGGACCGGGTGTCACAGTGCGTTAGATACACTGTCCTTTCCCCCTCTGGGACCGGGTGTCACAGTGCGTTAGATACACTGTCCTTTCCCCCCTCTGGGACCGGGTGTCACAGTGCGTTAGATACACTGTCCTTTCCCCCTCTGGGACCGGGTGTCACAGTGCGTTAGATACACTGTCCTTTCCCCCTCTGGGACCGAGTGTCACAGTGCGTTAGATACACTGTCCTTTCCCCCTCTGGGACCGGGTGTCACAGTGCGTTAGATACACTGTCCTTTCCCCCTCTGGGACCGGGTGTCACAGTGCGTTAGATACACTGTCCCTTCCCCCTCTGGGATCGGGTGTCACAGTGCGTTAGATACACTGTCCTTTCCCCCTCTGGGACCGGGTGTCACAGTGCGTTAGACACACTGTCCTTTCCCCCTCTGGGACCGGGTGTCACAGTGCGTTAGATACACTGTCCCCTCTGGGACCGGGTGTCACAGTGCGTTAGATACACTGTCCTTTCCCCCTCTGGGACCGGGTGTCACAGTGCGTTAGATACACTGTCCTTTCCCCCTCTGGGACCGGGTGTCACAGTGCGTTAGATACACTGTCCTTTCCCCCTCTGGGACCGGGTGTCACAGTGCGTTAGATACACTGTCCCTTCCCCCTCTGGGATCGGGTGTCACAGTGCGTTAGATACACTGTCCTTTCCCCCTCTGGGACCGGGTGTCACAGTGCGTTAGACACACTGTCCTTTCCCCCCTCTGGGACCGGGTGTCACAGTGCGTTAGATACACTGTCCTTTCCCCCTCTGGGACCGGGTGTCACAGTGCGTTAGATACACTGTCCTTTCCCCCTCTGGGACCGGGTGTCACAGTGCGTTAGATACACTGTCCTTTCCCCCTCTGGGACCGGGTGTCACAGTGCGTTAGATACCCTGTCCTTTCCCCCTCTCTGGGACCGGGTGTCACAGTGCGTTAGATACACTGTCCTTTCCCCCTCTGGGACCGGGTGTCACAGTGCGTTAGATACACTGTCCACTCCCCCTCTGGGACCGGGTGTCACAGTGCGTTAGATACACTGTCCTTTCCCCCTCTGGGACCGGGTGTCACAGTGCGTTAGATATACTGTCCTTTCCCCCTCTGGGACCGGGTATCACAGTGCGTTAGATACACTGTCCTTTCCCCCTCTGGGACCGGGTGTCACACTGCGGTAGATACACTGTCCTTTCCCCCACTGGGACCGGGTGTCACAGTGCGTTAGATACACTGTCCTTTCCCCCTCTGGGACCGGGTGTCACAGTGCGTTAGATACACTGTCCTTTCCCTCTCTGGGACCGGGTGTCACAGTGCGTTAGATACACTGTCCTTTCCCCCTCTGGGACCGGGTGTCACAGTGCGTTAGATACACTGTCCTTTCCCCCTCTGGGACCGGGTGTCACAGTGCGTTAGATACACTGTCCTTTCCCCCTCTGGGACCGGGTGTCACAGTGCGTTAGATACACTGTCCTTTCCACCTCTGGGACCGGGTGTTACAGTGCGTTAGATACACTGTCCACTCCCCCTCTGGGACCGGGTGTCACAGTGCGTTAGATACACTGTCCTTTCTCCCTCTGGGACCGGGCGTCACAGTGCGTTAGATACACTGCCCTTCCCCCCTCTGGGACCGGGTGTCACAGTGTGTTAGATACACTGTCCTTTCCCCCCTCTGGGACCGGGTGTCACAGTGCGTTAGACACACTGTCCTTTCCCCCTCTGGGACCGGGTGTCACAGTGCGTTAGATACACTGTCCTTTCCCCCTCTGGGACCGGGTGTCACAGTGCGTTAGATACACTGTGCTTTCCCCCTCTGGGACCGGGTGTCACAGTGCGTTAGATACACTGTCCTTTCCCCCTCTGGGACCGGGTGTCACAGTGCGTTAGATACACTGTCCTTTCCCCCTCTGGGACCGGGTGTCACAGTGCGTTAGACACACTGTCCTTTCCCCCTCTGGGACCGGGTGTCACAGTGCGTTAGATACACTGTCCTTTCCCCCTCTGGGACCGGGTGTCACAGTGCGTTAGATACACTGTCCTTTCCCCCTCTGGGAGCGGGTGTCACAGTGCGTTAGATACACTGTCCTTTCCCCCTCTGGGACCGGGTGTCACAGTGCGTTAGATACACTGTCCTTTCCCCCTCTGGGACCGGGGTGTCACAGTGCGTTAGATACACTGTCCTTTCCCCCTCTGGGACCGGGTGTCACAGTGCGTTAGATACACTGTCCTGTCCCCCTCTGGGACCGGGTGTCACAGTGCGTTAGATACACTGTCCTTTCCCCCTCTGGGACCGGGTGTCACAGTGCGTTAGATACACTGTCCTTTCCCCCTCTGGGACCGGGTGTCACAGTGCGTTAGATACACTGTCCACTCCCCCTCTGGGACCGGGTGTCACAGTGCGTTAGATACACTGTCCTTTCCCCCTCTGGGACCGGGTGTCACAGTGCGTTAGATATACTGTCCTTTCCCCCTCTGGGACCGGGTATCACAGTGCGTTAGATACACTGTCCTTTCCCCCTCTGGGACCGGGTGTCACACTGCGGTAGATACACTGTCCTTTCCCCCACTGGGACCGGGTGTCACAGTGCGTTAGATACACTGTCCTTTCCCCCTCTGGGACCGGGTGTCACAGTGCGTTAGATACACTGTCCTTTCCCTCTCTGGGACCGGGTGTCACAGTGCGTTAGATACACTGTCCTTTCCCCCTCTGGGACCGGGTGTCACAGTGCGTTAGATACACTGTCCTTTCCCCCTCTGGGACCGGGTGTCACAGTGCGTTAGATACACTGTCCTTTCCCCCTCTGGGACCGGGTGTCACAGTGCGTTAGATACACTGTCCTTTCCACCTCTGGGACCGGGTGTTACAGTGCGTTAGATACACTGTCCACTCCCCCTCTGGGACCGGGTGTCACAGTGCGTTAGATACACTGTCCTTTCTCCCTCTGGGACCGGGCGTCACAGTGCGTTAGATACACTGCCCTTCCCCCCTCTGGGACCGGGTGTCACAGTGTGTTAGATACACTGTCCTTTCCCCCCTCTGGGACCGGGTGTCACAGTGCGTTAGACACACTGTCCTTTCCCCCTCTGGGACCGGGTGTCACAGTGCGTTAGATACACTGTCCTTTCCCCCTCTGGGACCGGGTGTCACAGTGCGTTAGATACACTGTGCTTTCCCCCTCTGGGACCGGGTGTCACAGTGCGTTAGATACACTGTCCTTTCCCCCTCTGGGACCGGGTGTCACAGTGCGTTAGATACACTGTCCTTTCCCCCTCTGGGACCGGGTGTCACAGTGCGTTAGACACACTGTCCTTTCCCCCTCTGGGACCGGGTGTCACAGTGCGTTAGATACACTGTCCTTTCCCCCTCTGGGACCGGGTGTCACAGTGCGTTAGATACACTGTCCTTTCCCCCTCTGGGAGCGGGTGTCACAGTGCGTTAGATACACTGTCCTTTCCCCCTCTGGGACCGGGTGTCACAGTGCGTTAGATACACTGTCCTTTCCCCCTCTGGGACCGGGGTGTCACAGTGCGTTAGATACACTGTCCTTTCCCCCTCTGGGACCGGGTGTCACAGTGCGTTAGATACACTGTCCTGTCCCCCTCTGGGACCGGGTGTCACAGTGCGTTAGATACACTGTCCTTTCCCCCTCTGGGACCGGGTGTCACAGTGCGTTAGATACACTGTCCTTTCCCCCTCTGGGACCGGGTGTCACAGTGCGTTAGATACACTGTCCTTTCCCCCTCTGGGACCGGGTGTCACAGTGCGTTAGATACACTGTCCTTTCCCCCTCTGGGAGCGGGTGTCACAGTGCGTTAGATACACTGTCCTTTCCCCCTCTGGGACCGGGTGTCACAGTGCGTTAGATACACTGTCCTTTCCCCCTCTGGGACCGGGGTGTCACAGTGCGTTAGATACACTGTCCTTTCCCCCTCTGGGACCGGGTGTCACAGTGCGTTAGATACACTGTCCTGTCCCCCTCTGGGACCGGGTGTCACAGTGCGTTAGATACACTGTCCTTTCCCCCTCTGGGACCGGGTGTCACAGTGCGTTAGATACACTGTCCTTTCCCCCTCTGGGACCGGGTGTCACGGTGCGTTAGACACACTGTCCTTTCCCCCTCTGGGACCGGGTGTCACAGTGCGTTAGATACACTGTCCTTTCCCCCTCTGGGACCGGGTGTCACAGTGCGTTAGATACACTGTCCTTTCCCCCTCTGGGACCGGGTGTCACAGTGCGTTAGATACACTGTCCTTTCCCCCTCTGGGACCGGGTGTCACAGTGCGTTAGATACACTGTCCTTTCCCCCTCTGGGACCGGGTGTCACAGTGCGTTAGATACACTGTCCTTTCCCCCTCTGGGAGCGGGTGTCACAGTGCGTTAGATACACTGTCCTTTCCCCCTCTGGGAGCGGGTGTCACAGTGCGTTAGATACACTGTCCCCTCTGGGACCGGGTGTCACAGTGCGTTAGATACACTGTCCTTTCCCCCTCTGGGACCGGGTGTCACAGTGCGTTAGATACACTGTCCTTTCCCCCTCTGGGACCGGGTGTCACAGTGCGTTAGATCCACTGTCCTTTCCCCCTCTGGGACCGGGTGTCACAGTGCGTTAGATACACTGTCCCTTCCCCCTCTGGGATCAGGTGTCACAGTGCGTTAGATACACTGTCCTTTCCCCCTCTGGGACCGGGTGTCACAGTGCGTTAGACACACTGTCCTTTCCCCCTCTGGGACCGGGTGTCACAGTGCGTTAGATGCACTGTCCCCTCTGGGACCGGGTGTCACAGTGCGTTAGATACACTGTCCTTTCCCCCTCTGGGACCGGGTGTCACAGTGCGTTAGATACACTGTCCTTTCCCCCTCTGGGACCGGGTGTCACAGTGCGTTAGATACACTGTCCTTTCCCCCTCTGGGACCGGGTGTCACAGTGCGTTAGATACACTGTCCCTTCCCCCTCTGGGATCGGGTGTCACAGTGCGTTAGATACACTGTCCTTTCCCCCTCTGGGACCGGGTGTCACAGTGCGTTAGACACACTGTCCTTTCCCCCCTCTGGGACCGGGTGTCACAGTGCGTTAGATACACTGTCCTTTCCCCCTCTGGGACCGGGTGTCACAGTGCGTTAGATACACTGTCCTTTCCCCCTCTGGGACCGGGTGTCACAGTGCGTTAGAAACACTGTCCTTTCCCCCTCTGGGACCGGGTGTCACAGTGCGTTAGATACCCTGTCCTTTCCCCCTCTCTGGGACCGGGTGTCACAGTGCGTTAGATACACTGTCCTTTCCCCCTCTGGGACCGGGTGTCACAGTGCGTTAGATACACTGTCCACTCCCCCTCTGGGACCGGGTGTCACAGTGCGTTAGATACACTGTCCTTTCCCCCTCTGGGACCGGGTGTCACAGTGCGTTAGATATACTGTCCTTTCCCCCTCTGGGACCGGGTATCACAGTGCGTTAGATACACTGTCCTTTCCCCCTCTGGGACCGGGTGTCACACTGCGGTAGATACACTGTCCTTTCCCCCACTGGGACCGGGTGTCACAGTGCGTTAGATACACTGTCCATTCCCCCTCTGGGACCGGGTGTCACAGTGCGTTAGATACACTGTCCTTTCCCTCTCTGGGACCGGGTGTCACAGTGCGTTAGATACACTGTCCTTTCCCCCTCTGGGACCGGGTGTCACAGTGCGTTAGATACACTGTCCTTTCCACCTCTGGGACCGGGTGTTACAGTGCGTTAGATACACTGTCCACTCCCCCTCTGGGACCGGGTGTCACAGTGCATTAGATACACTGTCCTTTCTCCCTCTGGGACCGGGCGTCACAGTGCGTTAGATACACTGCCCTTCCCCCCTCTGGGACCGGGTGTCACAGTGTGTTAGATACACTGTCCTTTCCCCCCTCTGGGACCGGGTGTCACAGTGCGTTAGACACACTGTCCTTTCCCCCTCTGGGACCGGGTGTCACAGTGCGTTAGATACACTGTCCTTTCCCCCTCTGGGACCGGGTGTCACAGTGCGTTAGATACACTGTGCTTTCCCCCTCTGGGACCGGGTGTCACAGTGCGTTAGATACACTGTCCTTTCCCCCTCTGGGACCGGGTGTCACAGTGCGTTAGATACACTGTCCTTTCCCCCTCTGGGACCGGGTGTCACAGTGCGTTAGACACACTGTCCTTTCCCCCTCTGGGACCGGGTGTCACAGTGCGTTAGATACACTGTCCTTTCCCCCTCTGGGACCGGGTGTCACAGTGCGTTAGATACACTGTGCTTTCCCCCTCTGGTACCGGGTGTCACAGTGCGTTAGATACACTGTCCTTTCCCCCCCTGGGACCGGGTGTCACAGTGCGTTAGATACACTGTCCTTTCCCCCTCTGGGACCGGGTGTCACAGTGCGTTAGATACACTGTCCTTTCCCTCTCTGGGACCGGGTGTCACAGTGCGTTAGATACACTGTCCTTTCCCCCTCTGGGACCGGGTGTCACAGTGCGTTAGATACACTGTCCTTTCCCCCTCTGGGACCGGGTGTCACAGTGCGTTAGATACACATTCCTTTCCCCCTCTGGGACCGGGTGTCACAGTGCGTTAGATACACTGTCCTTTCCCCCTCTGGGACCGGGTGTCACAGTGCGTTAGATACACTGTCCCTTCCCCCTCTGGGACCGGGTGTCACAGTGCGTTAGATACACTGTCCTTTCCCCCTCTGGGACCGGGTGTCACAGTGCGTTAGACACACTGTCCTTTCCCCCCTCTGGGACCGGGTGTCACAGTGCGTTAGATACACTGTCCTTTCCCCCTCTGGGACCGGGTGTCACAGTGCGTTAGATACACTGTCCTTTCCCCCTCTGGGACCGGGTGTCACAGTGCGTTAGATACACTGTCCTTTCCCCCTCTGGGACCGGGTGTCACAGTGCGTTAGATACCCTGTCCTTTCCCCCTCTCTGGGACCGGGTGTCACAGTGCGTTAGATACACTGTCCTTTCCCCCTCTGGGACCGGGTGTCACAGTGCGTTAGATACACTGTCCACTCCCCCTCTGGGACCGGGTGTCACAGTGCGTTAGATACACTGTCCTTTCCCCCTCTGGGACCGGGTGTCACAGTGCGTTAGATACACTGTCCTTCCCCCCTCTGGGACCGGGTGTCACAGTGCGTTAGATACACTGTCCTTTCCCCCTCTGGGACCGGGTGTCACAGTGCGTTAGATACACTGTCCTTTCCCCCTCTGGGACCGGGTGTCACAGTGCGTTAGATACACTGTCCTTTCCCCCTCTGGGACCGGGTGTCACAGTGCGTTAGATACACTGTCCTTTCCCCCCTCTGGGACCGGGTGTCACAGTGCGTTAGATACACTGTCCTTTCCCCCTCTGGGACCGGGTGTCACAGTGCGTTAGATACACTGTCCTTTCCCCCTCTGGGACCGGGTGTCACAGTGCGTTAGATACACTGTCCTTTCCCCCTCTGGGACCGGGTGTCACAGTGCGTTAGATACACTGTCCTTTCCCCCTCTGGGACCGGGTGTCACAGTGCGTTAGATACACTGTCCTTTCCCCCTCTGGGACCGGGTGTCACAGTGCGTTAGATACACTGTCCTTTCCCCCTCTGGGACCGGGTGTCACAGTGCGTTAGATACACTGTCCTTTCCCCCTCTGGGACCGGGTGTCACAGTGCGTTAGATACACTGTCCTTTCCCCCTCTGGGACCGGGTGTCACAGTGCGTTAGATACACTGTCCTTTCCCCCTCTGGGACCGGGTGTCACAGTGCGTTAGATACACTGTCCTTTCCCCCTCCGTGTTGTCTGATTTCTCTCTCTCTCTCTCTCTCCAGTCCTTTGATGTCTCTGCGAGTCGGGAACGAGCCTCCCAGCGTTCTGGAACCTCATCATGCCGTCCCCCCACTGGGCACCCCCCGAACGAGCGCCGCCGACAGACCCGCCCCCTCGAACCCGGCCCCCGGCCTGACTCCTGTCTCTGATCGGCTGCGATCCCCGGCCACTCCCCCGAGGGTCGGTCAGGGGCACCGAGCCACGCCCAGGCGCCGGACCCCACGCCCGGCGCGCCCTGCCGGCTCCCCGCTCGAGCGGCTGGCTGGCCGCGTCCTGTCCGTCAACCTGGAGGACTGCCTGCCCCTCAACGTGACGCCAGAAGCTCCGCCGACCCCCCCGAGGGTCACCAGCAACGGGGTGAGTATTCCGGGGTGCGCCGCATCCTTGTCTGTGCTGCCCCCCCTCTCTCTGCGGGCCGCGCCACCCTTGCCCCCCTCTCTCTGCGGGCCGCGCCAACCTGGCCCCCCTCTCTCTGCGGGCCGCGCCACCCTGGCCCCCCTCTCTCTGCGGGCCGCGCCAACCTGGCCCCCCTCTCTCTGCGGGCCGCGCCACCCTGGCCCCCCTCTCTCTGCGGGCCGCGCCAACCTGGCCCCCCTCTCTCTGCGGGCCGCGCCACCCTGGCCCCCCTCTCTCTGCGGGCCGCGCCACCCTGGCCCCCCTCTCTCTGCGGGCCGCGCCACCCTGGTCCCCCCCCCTCTGCGGGCTGCCCTGCAATGGTGTGTGGGCAGGTGCATGGCAGATGCAGTATAATGTGGATAAGTGTGAGGTTCTCCACTCTGGTAGCAATAATAGGAAGGCAGATTATTACCTGAATGGGTGCAAACTGAGAGAGGCGGATACTCAGTGAGACCTTGGAGTCCTGGTGCATCAGTCGCTGAGAGTAAGCGTGCAGGTCCAGCTGGCAGTGAAGAAGGCTAATGGTATGTTGGCCTTCACAGCGAGAGGATTGGAGTTTAGGGATAGGGAGGTTTTGCTGCAATTGTACAGGGCGTTGTAGAGGCCACACAAAGAACAGTACAGCACAGGAAACAGGCCCTTCGGCCCTCCAAGCCTGTGCCGCTCCTTGGTCCAACTAGACCAATCGTTTGTATCCCTCCATTCCCAGGCTGCTCATGTGACTATCCAGGTAAGTCTTAAACGATGTCAGCGTGCCTGCCTCCACCACCCTACTTGGCAGCGCATTCCAGGCCCCCACCACCCTCTGTGTAAAAAACGTCCCTCTGATGTCTGAGTTATACTTCGCCCCTCTCACCTTGAGCCCGTGACCCCTCGTGATCGTCACCTGGGAAAAAGCTTCCCACTGTTCACCCTATCTATCCCCTTCATAATCTTGTACACCTCTATTAGATCTCCCCTCATTCTCCGTCTTTCCAGGGAGAACAACCCCAGTCTACCCAATCTCTCCTCATAGCTAAGACCCTCCATACCAGGCAACATCCTGGTAAACCTCCTCTGCACTCTCTCTAACGCCTCCACGTCCTTCTGGTAGTGCGGCGACCAGAACTGGACGCAGTACTCCAAATGTGGCCTAACCAGCGTTCTATACAGCTGCATCATCAGACTCCAGCTTTTATACTCTATACCCCGTCCTATAAAGGCAAGCGTACCATATGCCTTCTTCACCACCTTCTCCACCTGTGTTGCCACCTTCAAGGATTTGTGGACCAGGTCCCTCTGTGTTTCTATACTCCTGATGACTCTGCCATTTATTGTATAACTCCTCCCTACATTATTTCTTCCAAAATGCATCACTTCGCATTTATCCGGATTAAACTCCATCTGCCACCTCTCCGCCCAACTTTCCAGCCTATCTATATCCTGCTATATTGCCCGACAATGTTCTTCGCTATCCGCAAGTCCAGCCACCTCCATCACACCTGGAGTATTGTGGGCAGTTTTGGTCTCCTTATCTGAGGAAGGATGTCCTTGTTATAGAGGGAGCGCAGCGAAGGTTTACCAGGCCGATTCCTGGGATGGCAGGTCTGTCACATGAGGAGAGACTGAGTGGGCGAGGATTATATTCACTGGAGTTTGGAAGAGTGAGAGGGGATCTCATAGAAACTTATAAAATTCTAACAGGGTTCGACAGGGTGGATTCAGAAAGAATGTTCCCGATGGTGGGGGGAGTCCAGAACCAGGGTGGGTTTGAGGATAAGGGGGGTGACCTTTTAGGGACTGAGGTGGGAGAAATGTCTTCACCCAGAGGGTGGTGAATGTGTGGAATTCACTCCCACGGGAAGTAGTTGAGGACAAAACGTTGTGTGGTTTCAGGATGAAATGGGATCTGGATCTTGGGGCGAGAGGGATGTGGGGGGAGGGGAAGGGGGGGGGGGATCGGGATATTGACTTGGGTGATCAGCCGTGTTGGGGATGAATGGCGGGCCAGGCTGGAAGGACCGAATGGCCGCCTCCCGATTCTGTTTTCAATGTTTCTCTCACTCTTTTTGCCCAGGTGTCGTGGAAGAGCTCAGGATCCAGCCCAGAGACACCGCCACCGAGCACCAGGTAAGGAGGATCCCCACTCCCGATAGATCTGATACCCCCGCACCTCACCCTGACGACAGAGGGAGGGGTTACACGCTGAGCAGGCGACCCCTTTCAGCGACTTGCTGCCCGTGGGATCTTGCTGTGCACCCCTTTTGCGTGGCTGGCGTCGGGAATGGCCACAGCACCTGGCATCATGTTGGCCAAAGGCCCTGATGTGGCGTGGGGCGGGGGGGGGGGTGAATCAACTTATTTTGCCGTGAGACTAATCTCTCCCCCCCCCCCCCCCCCCCCCTCACCCCCACTCCTCTTTCTCTCTCTCTCGCCCCCCCCTTCTCCCTCTCTCCCCCCCCTCTCTCTCTCGCCCGACCCGTCTCCCTCCAGGTTGAACACGTGGCAGTCCTCCCCGGCGATGGAGTCCGCTTCCGGGACGCTGCGCGATGGGGAAACGGACAAACGGCCGCTTGGGGACCGTCTGGACTGTGACTGTCTGGGTAGGTCAGACACGTCCCTGGAACAGAGGGGCTGAGAGTGGGGGAGGAGGGTGTGTGTCACTGATGTGCGGGACGGAGTGGGCGGGGTTAGGATTTGCCTTGGTAATCAGTCCCTTCGTGTCCAAAGATGTGTAGGTTAGGTGGATTGGCCATGCTAAATTGCCCCTTAGTGTCCAAAGATGTGTAGGTTAGGTGGATTGGCCATGCTAAATTGCCCCTTAGTGTCCAAAGATGTGTAGTTTAGGTGGATTGGCCAGGCTAAATTGTCCCCTTACTGTCCAAAGATGTGCAAATTAGGTGGATTGGCCATGCTAAATTGTCCCTTACAGTCCAAACATGCGCAAATTAGGTGGATTGGCCATGCTAAATTGTCCCTTACTGTCCAAAGATGTGTAGGTTAGGTGGATTGGCCGTGCTAAATTGCCCCTTAGTGTCCAAAGATGTGTAGGTTAAGTGGATTGGCCGTGCTAAATTGCCCCTTAGTGTCCAAAGATGTGTAGGTTGAGTGGATTGGCCATGCTAAATTGTCCCCTTAGTGTCCAAAGATGTGGAGGTTAGGTGGATTGGCCGTGCTAAATTGCCCCTTAGTGTCCAAAGATGTGTAGGTTAGGTGGATTGGCCATGATAAATTGACCCTTACTGTCCAAAGATGTGCAAATTAGGTGGATTGGCCATGCTAAATTGTCCCTTACTGTCCAAAGATGTGCAAATTAGGTGGATTGGCCATGCTAAATTGTCCCTTACTGTCCAAAGATGTGTAGGTTAGGTGGATTGGCCGTGCTAAATTGCCCCTTAGTGTCCAACGATGTGTAGGTTAAGTGGATTGGCCGTGCTAAATTGCCCCTTAGTGTCCAAAGATGTGTAGGTTGAGTGGATTGGCCATGCTAAATTGTCCCCTTAGTGTCCAAAGATGTGCGGGTTAGGGGGATTGGCCATGCTAAATTGTCCCTTACTGTCCAAAGATGTGTAGGTTGGGTGGATTGGCCATGCTAAATTGCCCCTTAGTGTCCAAAGATGTGTAGGTTGGGTGGATTGGCCATGCTAAATTGTCCCTTAGTGTCCAAAGATGTGTAGGTCGGGTGGATTGGCCATGCTAAATTGTCCCTTAGTGTCCAAAGATGTGTAGGTTAGGTGGATTGGCCATGCTAAATTGTCCCTTAGTGTCCAAAGATGTGTAGGTTAGGGGGATTGGCCATACTAAATTGCCCCTTAGTGTCCAAAGATGTGTAGGTTAGGTGGATTGGCCATGCTAAATTGTCCCTTAGTGTCCAAAGATGTGTAGGTTAGGTGGATTGGCCATGCTAAATTGTCCCTTACTGTCCAAAGATGAGTAGGTTGGGTGGATTGGCCATGCTAAATTGTCCCTTAGTGTCCAAAGATGTGCAGGTTAGGGGGATTGGCCATGCTAAATTGTCCCTTAGTATCCAAAGATGTGTAGGTTAGATGGATTGGCCATGCTAAATTGTCCCTTAGTGTCCAAAGATGTGTAGGTTAGGTGCATTGGCCATGCTAAATTGCCCCTTAGTGTCCAAAGATGTGTAGGTTAGGTGGATTGGCTATGCTAAATTGTCCCTTAGTGTCCAAAGATGTGTAGGTTAGGTGGATTGGCCATGCTAAATTGTCCCTTAGTGTCCAAAGATGTGTAGGTTAGGTGGATTGGCCATGCTAAATTGCCCCTTAGTATCCAAAGATGTGCAGGTTAGGTGGATTGGCCATGCTAAATTGCCCCTTAGTATCCAAAGATGGGCAGGTTAGGTGGATTGGCCATGCTAAATTGTCCCTTAGTGTCCAAAGATGTGTAGGTTAGGTGGATTGGCCATGCTAAATTGCCCCTTAGTATCCAAAGATGTGTAGGTTAGGTGGATTGGCCATGCTAAATTGCCCCTTAGTATCCAACGATGTGTAGGTTAGGGGGATTGGCCATGCTAAATTGTCCCTTAGTGTCCAAAGATGTGCAGGTTAGGTGGATTGGCCGTGCTAAATTGTGCCTTAGTGTCCAAAGATGTGCAAATTAGGTGGATTGGCCATGCTAAATTGCCCCTCAGTGTCCAAAGATGTGTAGGTTAGGTGGATTGTCAATGCTAAATTGTCCCTTAGTGTCCAAAGATGTGTAGGTTAGGTGGATTGGCCATGCTAAATTGTCTCCGAGTGTCGGGATTAGCAGGCCGGATACGCGGATAGGGCCCGGGTGTGGTTGATGGGCTGAATGGCCTCCTTCTGGACGCAGCGATTCTATAATTCTATGCCCGCCATGAGGAAAGGGACCTATTTATCCCTACTCTGCTTCCTGTGTCTCCGCCTCTTTCCGTTTCCATCCATTCAAACAATCTGCCTTGTTGTTGTGTCTGTTGCTAACATTCTCTCTCTCTCCCTCTCTCTCCCTCTCTCCGCAGGTCCCACTGGAAGTTGTGGCCAACCCCCCAGCCGGCACCCACCTCCCCAGCATTCAGCCAGCCCGCCCGAGAGTCCCTCCTACCCGTACAGCCGCTGGAAGCTCTCCCCCTTCATCCAGACGGTCCGCTCGAAGCTGGAAAGTTTCGCTGGGATCTTCCTGTCCCCGGTGCGGACGCACCTGGCCTGGCCCAGCCCTGCTCCCGCTCCCAGCGCCGTCGCGGCCAGCCCGGCCCCCGTCGCTGGCGAGGGGGACCGAGGCCCCGAGGCTTCGCTGAGCCCTCGGGCTGTCAACATTCAAGTGAAGATTGCCATCTCGGGCGAGGCGGCCACCACCCCCTCCCTTTCCTCTTCTCCCTCCAGCCCCCAACACCGCCTCAGTCGGAGCCAGTCCTGCCCGGATCTCCCCTCGCAGCCCCCCCGCCCGCCGCCCCTCCCCCGCCCGCCCCCCCGTGCCCCCCGGCACCGGCGCCACACCCTGGGGGGCGCCGAGCCGGCCCGGGAGCTGGGGGCGGGCGGCGGCGGCGAGCAGTGCCGACGGCGCAGGACCCTCCCCCCTTTCCCCCGCGCCCTCCTCTGCCTCCGCAAGGAGGTCTACCCCGACCGACGGCCCGCCACCCCGCCCCGCAGGGAAGGGGGGCTCCCTCGGCGCTCCCCCGTCGGCTGGGATGGGGCAGCTGGCAACACCGCAGACCGAGGGAGCTCACCGTCCAGGTAACTCTGCGCAGGGGAGGGAGAGGGGAGGAGGAGGGGGGGCGGCATGGTGGTTGGCGGATGGTAACTAGTGGCGTGCCGCAGGGATTGGTACTGGGGCCTCAACTATTTACCATTTATATAGACGATCTGGAGGAGGGGACGGAGTGTAGGGGAACAAAGTTTGCAGACGACACAAAGATAAGTGGAAAAGTGAATCGTGTGGAGGGCGTAGAAGGTCTGCAGAGAGATTTGGACAGGCTGAGTGAGTGGGCGAGGATCTGGCAGATGGAGTATAACGTTGATAAATGCGAGGTTATTCACTTTGGAGGAAATAATAGCAAATTGGATTATTATCTAAATGGAAAGTAATTACAACATGCTACTGTGCAGAGGGACCTGGGGGTCCTTGTGCATGAGACGCAAAAACCCAGTCTGCAGGTGCAACAGGTGATCAAGAAGGCAAATGGGATGTTGGCCTATATCGCGAGGGGGATAGAATATAAAAGCAGGGATGTCTTGCTGCATCTGTACAGGGCATTGGTGAGGCCGCAGCTGGAATACTGTGTGCAGTGTTGGTCCCCTTATTTGCGGAAGGATATATTGGCCTTGGAGGGAGTGCAGAGAAGGTTCACCAGGTTGATACCAGAGATGAGGGTGTTGATTATGAGGAGAGACTGAGGAGATTGGGTTTGTAATCGTTGGAATTTAGAAGGCTGAGGGGGGATCTTATAGAGACCTATAAGATAATGAAAGGGCTGGATAGGGTAGAGATGGAGAGATTCTTTCCACTTAGAAAGGAAGCTAGAACTAGAGGGCACAGCCTCAAAATAAAGGGGGGTCGGTTTAGGACAGAGTTGAGGAGGAACTTCTTCTCTCAGAGGGTGGTGAATCTCTGGAATTCTCTGCCCACTGAAGTGGTGGAGGCTACCTGGTTGAATATGTTTAAATCACAGATAGATGGATTCCTGATCGGTAAGGGAATTAGGGATCAGGCGGGTAAGTGGAACTGATCCACTTCAGATCAGCCATGATCTTATTGAATGGCGGGGCAGGCTCGAGGGGCAAGATGGCCTACTCCTGCTCCTATTTCTTATGTTCTTAAAGTGGGTTAGCTCTGCTGTCTCTCAGCGTTGGACCCGGGTTCGATTCCCGGCTCGGGTCACTGTCTGTGTGGAGTCTGCACGTTCTCCCCGTGTCTGCGTGGGTTTCCTCCGGGAGCTCCGGTTTCTTTCCACAGTCCAAAGATGTGTAGGTTAGGTGGATTGGCCATGCTAAATTGTCCCTTAGTGTCCAAAGATGTGTAGGTTAGGTGGATTGGCCATGCTAAATTGTCCCTTAGTGTCCAAAGATGTGCAGGTTAGGTGGATTGGCCATGCTAAATTGCCCCTTAGTGTCCAAAGATGGGCAGGTTAGGTGGATTGGCCATGATAAATTGCCCCTTAGTGTCCAAAGATGTGCAGGTTAGGTGGATTGGCCGTGCCAAATTGCCCCTTAGTGTCCAAAGATGTGCGGGTTAGGTGGATTGGCCATGCTAAATTGCCCCTTAGTGTCCAAAGATGTGCGGGTTAGGTGGATTGGCCATGCTAAATTGCCCCTTAGTGTCCAAAGATGTGTAGGTTAGGTGGATTGGCCATGCTAAATTGCCCCTTAGTGTCCAAAGATGTGCGGGTTAGGGGGATTGGCCATGCTAAATTGTCCCTTAGTGTCCAAAGATGTGCAGGTTAGGTGTATTGGCCGTGCAAAATTGCCCCTTAGTGTCCAAAGATGGGCAGGTTAGGTGGATTGGCCATGCTAAATTGCCCCCAAGTGTCCAAAGATGTGCAGGTTAGGTGGATTGGCCATGCTAAATTGTCTCTTAGTGTCCAAAGATGTGTAGGTTAGGGTGGATTGGCCATGCTAAATTGCCCCCTTAGTGTCCAAAGATGGGCAGGTTAGGTGGATTTGCCATGCTAAATTGTCCCTTAGTGTCCAAAGATGTGTAGGTTAGGTGGATTGGCCATGCTAAATTGTCCCTTAGTGTCCAAAGATGTGTAGGTTAGGTGGATTGGCCATGCTAAATTGTCCCTTAGTGTCCAAAGATGTGTAGGTTAGGTGGATTGGCCATGCTAAATTGTCCCTTAGTGTCCAAAGATGTGCAGGTTAGGTGGATTGGCCATGCTAAATTGCCCCTTAGTGTCCAAAGATGTGCGGGTTAGGGGGATTGGCCATGCTAAATTGTCCCTTAGTGTCCAAAGATGTGCAGGTTAGGTGTATTGGCCGTGCAAAATTGCCCCTTAGTGTCCAAAGATGGGCAGGTTAGGTGGATTGGCCATGCTAAATTGCCCCCAAGTGTCCAAAGATGTGCAGGTTAGGTGGATTGGCCATGCTAAATTGTCTCTTAGTGTCCAAAGATGTGTAGGTTAGGGTGGATTGGCCATGCTAAATTGCCCCCAAGTGTCCAAAGATGTGCAGGTTAGGGGGATTGGCCATGCTAAATTGTCCCTTAGTGTCCAAAGATGTGTAGGTTAGGTGGATTGGCCATGCTAAATTGTCCCTTAGTGTCCAAAGATGTGTAGGTTAGGTGGATTGGCCGTGCTAAATTGTCCCTTAGTGTCAGGGGGACTAGCTAGGGTAAATGCATGGGGTTATGGGGATAGGGTGGTATTGTGGTTGGTGCAGACTCGATGGGCCAAATGGCCTCCTTCTGCACTGTAGGATGATATGATTCTAGAGAGGGGAGGAGGAGGGAGGGAAGATGAAGGGGGACGGGAAACGGTGGGGGGTGGCGGGACGCGAGGGGGGGGTAACTGTCTGTCTCTCTCTCGCTGTAACACTGATCCCCGCTGTCCTGCTTTGCTCAGACAGGGCTCCCCAGCGGCTGACGGACTGGAGACCCTGTCGCGGGTGGTTCTGCTAAACGGGGTTCCCGTCACAGAGCGTGAGGAGCCCCCCGATGTGGGTGGCAGCACCCCGAAGGCACGCAATCGACACCATCGCGGTGGCCACTGCCAGGACACTGTGACCAGAGAACAGGTCAGAGCGGCTGGAGGGGGTTACAGAGATAGGGAGGGGGTGTAGGGGGCTTGAGGAGGTTACAGAGATAGGGAGGGGGTGTAGGGAGCTGGAGGAGGTTACAGAGATAGGGAGGGGGTGTAGGAGGCTGGAGGAGGGTTACAGAGATAGGGAGGGGGTGTAGGAGGCTGGAGGAGGGTTACAGAGATAGGGAGGGGGTGTCGGGGGCTGGAGGGGGTTACAGAGATAGGGAGGGGTGTAGGGGACTGGAGGGGGTTACAGAGATAGGGAGGGGGTGTAGGGGGCTGGAGGAGGTTACAGAGATAGGGAGGGGGTGTAGGGGGCTGGAGGGGGTTACAGAGATAGGGAGGGGGTGTAGGGGGCTGGAGGAGGTTACAGAGATAGGGAGGGGGTGTCGGGGGCTGGAGGAGGTTACAGAGATAGGGAGGGGGTGTCGGGGGCTGGAGGAGGTTACAGAGATAGGGAGGGGGTGTAGGGGGCTGGAGGAGGTTACAGAGATAGGGAGGGGGTGTCGGGGGCTGGAGGGGGTTACAGAGATAGGGAGGGGTGTAGGGGACTGGAGGGGGTTACAGAGATAGGGAGGGGTGTAGGGGGCTGGAGGAGGTTACAGAGATAGGGAGGGGGTGTAGGGGGCTGGAGGAGGTTACAGAGATAGGGAGGGGGTGTAGGGGGCTGGAGGAGGTTACAGAGATAGGGAGGGGGTGTAGGGGGCTGGAGGAGGTTACAGAGATAGGGAGGGGTGTAGGGGACTGGAGGGGGTTACAGAGATAGGGAGGGGTGTAGGGGGGCTGGAGGGGGTTACAGAGATAGGGAGAGGGTGTAGGGGGCTGGAGGGGGTTACAGAGATAGGGAGAGGTGTAGGGGGCTGGAGGTGGTTACAGAGATAGGGAGGGGTGTAGGGGGCTGGAGGAGGTTACAGAGATAGGGAGGGGTGTAGGGGCTGGAGGAGGGTTACAGAGATAGGGAGGGGGTGTAGGGGCTGGAGGAGGTTACAGAGATAGGGAGGGGGTGTAGGGGGCTGGAGGAGGGTTACAGAGATAGGGAGGGGGTGTAGGGGCTGGAGGAGGTTACAGAGATAGGGAGGGGGTGTAGGGGCTGGAGGAGGTTACAGAGATAGGGAGGGGGTGTAGGGGCTGGAGGAGGTTACAAAGATAGGGAGGGGGTGTAGGGGGCTGGAGGAGGTTACAGAGATAGGGAGGGTGTGTAGGGGGCTGGAGGAGGTTACAGAGATAGGGAGGGGATGTCGGGGGCTGGAGGGGGTTACAGAGATAGGGAGGGGGTGTAGGGGGCTGGAGGGGGTTACAGAGATAGGGAGGGGGTGTAGGGGGCTGGAGGAGGGTTACAGAGATAGGGAGGGGTGTAGGGGCTGGAGGAGGTTACAGAGATAGGGAGGGGGTGTAGGGGGCTGGAGGGGGTTACAGAGATAGGGAGGGGGTTACAGAGATAGGGAGGGGGTGTAGGGGGCTGGAGGAGGTTACAGAGATAGGGAGGGGGGTAGGGGCTGGAGGAGGTTACAGAGATAGGGAGGGGGTGTAGGGGCTGGAAGAGGTTACAGAGATAGGGAGGGGTGTAGGGGGCTGGAGGAGGTTACAGAGATAGGGAGGGGGTGTAGGGGGCTGGAGGAGGTTACAGAGATAGGGAGGGTGTGTAGGGGGCTGGAGGAGGTTACAGAGATAGGGAGGAGATGTCGGGGGCTGGAGGAGGTGACAGAGATAGGGAGGGGGTGGAGGGGGCTGGAGGGGGTTACAGAGATAGGGAGGGGGTGTAGGGGGCTGGAGGGGGTTACAGAGATAGGGAGGGGGTGTAGGGGGCTGGAGGGGGTTACAGAGATAGGGAGGGGGTGTAGGGGGCTGGAGGGGGTTACAGAGATAGGGAGGGGGTGGAGGGGGCTGGAGGGGGTTACATAGAACAGTACAGCACAGAACAGGCCCTTCGGCCCACGATGTTGTGCCGAGCTTTATCTGAAACCAAGATCAAGCTATCCCACTCCCTATCATCCTGGTGTGCTCCATGTGCCTATCCAATAACCGCTTAAATGTTCCTAAAGTGTCTGACTCCACTATCACTGCAGGCAGTCCATTCCACACCCCAACCACTCTCTGCGTAAAGAACCTACCTCTGATATCCTTCCTGTATCTCCCACCACGAACCCTATAGTTATGCCCCCTTGTAATAGCTCCATCCACCCGAGGGAATAGTCTTTGAATATTCACTCTATCTATCCCCTTCATCATTTTATAAACCTCTATTAAGTCTCCCCTCAGCCTCCTCCGCTCCAGAGAGAACAGCC
This sequence comes from Mustelus asterias, assembly GCF_964213995.1. Classification (NCBI taxonomy): domain Eukaryota; kingdom Metazoa; phylum Chordata; class Chondrichthyes; order Carcharhiniformes; family Triakidae; genus Mustelus; species Mustelus asterias. The sequence continues at coordinate 47,349 of NW_027592376.1, forward strand.
CGAGCTCCCTCAACCTTTCCTCATAAGACCTACCCTCCAAACCAGGCAGCATCCTGGTAAATCTCCTCTGCACTCTTTCCAGCGCTTCCACATCCTTCTTATAGTGAGGTGACCAGAACTGCACACAATATTCCAAATGTGGTCTCACCAAGGTCCTGTACAGTTGCAGCATAACCCCACGGCTCTTAAACTCCAACCCCCTGTTAATAAAAGCTAACACACTATAGGCCTTCTTCACAGCTCTATCCACTTGACTGGCAACCTTTAGAGATCTGTGGATATGGACCCCAATATCTCTCTGTTCCTCCACAGTCTTCAGAACCCTACCTTTGACCCTGTAATCCACATTTAAATTAGTCCTACCAAAATGAATCACCTCACATTTATCAGGGTTAAACTCCATTTGCCATTTTTCAGCCCAGCTTTGCATCCTATCTATGTCTCTTTGCAGCCTACAACAGCCCTCCACCTCATCCACTACTCCACAGAGATAGGGAGGGGCTGTAGGGGCTGGAGGAGGTTACAGAGATAGGGAGGGGTGTAGGGGCTGGAGGAGGTTACAGAGATAGGGAGGGGGTGTCGGGGATTGGAGGAGGGTTACAGAGATAGGGAGGGGGTGTAGGGACTGGAGGAGGTTACAGAGATAGGGAGGGGGTGTAGGGACTGGAGGAGGTTACAGAGATAGGGAGGGGTGTAGGGGGCTGGAGGAGGTTACAGAGATAGGGAGGGGTGTAGGGGCTGGAGGAGGTTACAGAGATAGGGAGGGGGTGTAGGGGCTGGAGGAGGTTACAGAGATAGGGAGGGATGTAAGGGGCTGGAGGAGGTTACAGAGATAGGGAGGGGGTGTAGGGACTGGAGGAGGTTACAGAGATAGGGAGGGGTGTAGGGGGCTGGAGGAGGTTACAGAGATAGGGAGGGGTGTAGGGGCTGGAGGAGGTTACAGAGATAGGGAGGGGGCTGGAGGAGGTTACAGAGATAGGGAGGGGGTGTAGGGGGCTGGAGGAGGTTACAGAGATAGGGAGGGGGTGTAGGGGCTGGAGGAGGTTACAGAGATAGGGAGGGGTGCAGGGGGCTGGAGGAGGTTACAGAGATAGGGAGGGGTGTAGGGGCTGGAGGAGGGTTACAGAGATAGGGAGGGGGTGTAGGGGCTGGAGGAGGGTTACAGAGATAGGGAGGGGGTGTACGGGGTTGGAGGAGGTTACAGAGATAGGGAGGGGGCTGGAGGAGGTTACAGAGATAGGGAGGGGGCTGGAGGAGGTTACAGAGATAGGGAGGGAGTGTAGGGGGCTGGAGGAGGTTACAGAGATAGGGAGGGGTGTAGGGGCTGGAGGAGGTTACAGAGATAGGGAGGGGTGTAGGGGCTGGAGGAGGTTACAGAGATAGGGAGGGGGTGTAGGGGCAGGAGGAGGTTACAGAGATAGGGAGGGGTGTTGGGGGCTGGAGGAGGTTACAGAGATAGGGAGGGGGTGTAGGGGGCTGGAGGAGGTTACAGAGATAGGGAGGGGGTGTAGGGGGCTGGAGGAGGTTACAGAGATGGGGAGGGGGTGTAGGGGGCTGGAGGAGGTTACAGAGATAGGGAGGGGTGTAGGGGCTGGAGGAGGTTACAGAGATAGGGAGGGGGTGTAGGGGCTGGAGGAGGTTACAGAGATAGGGAGGGGGCTGGAGGGGGTTACAGAGATAGGGAGGGGGTGTAGGGGCTGGAGGAGGTTACAGAGATAGGGAGGGGGTGTAAGGGGCTGGAGGAGGTTACAGAGATAGGGAGGGGGTGTAGGGGCTGGAGGAGGTTACAGAGATAGGGAGGGGTGTAGGGGCTGGGGGAGGTTACAGAGATAGGGAGGGGTGTAGGGGGCTGGAGGAGGTTACAGAGATAGAGAGGGTGTGTCGGGGCTGGAGGGGGTTACAGAGATAGGGAGGGGGTGTCGGGGGCTGGAGGAGGTTACAGAGATAGGGAGGGGGTGTCGGGGGCTGGAGGAGGTTACAGAGATAGAGAGGGTGTGTCGGGGCTGGAGGGGGTTACAGAGATAGGGAGGGGGTGTCGGGGGCTGGAGGAGGTTACAGAGATAGGGAGGGGGTGTAGGGGGCTGGAGGAGGTTACAGAGATAAGGAGGGGGTGTAGGGGCTGGAGGAGGTTACAGAGATAGGGAGGGGGTGTAGGGGGCTGGAGGAGGTTACAGAGATAAGGAGGGGGTGTAGGGGCTGGAGGAGGTTACAGAGATAGAGAGGGTGTGTCGGGGCTGGAGGGGGTTACAGAGATAGGGAGGGGGTGTCGGGGGCTGGAGGAGGTTACAGAGATAGGGAGGGGTGTAGGGGCTGGAGGAGGTTACAGGGATAGGGAGGAGTGTCAGGGCTGGAGGAGGTTACAGAGATAGGGAGGGGTGTAGGGGCTGGAGGAGGTTACAGAGATAGGGAGGGGGTGTAGGGGGCTGGAGGAGGTTACAGAGATAGGGAGCGGGTGTAGGGGGCTGGAGGGGGTTACAGAGATAGGGAGAGGGTGTAGGGGGCTGGAGGGGGTTACAGAGATAGGGAGGGGGTGTAGGGGGCTGGAGGAGGTTACAGAGATAGGGAGGGGGTGTAGGGGGCTGGAGGAGGTTACAGAGATAGGTAGGGGGTGTAGGGGGCTGGAGGGGGTTACAGAGATAGGGAGGGGTGTAGGGGCTGGAGGAGGTTACAGAGATAGGGAGGGGGTGTAGGGGGCTGGAGGAGGTTACAGAGATAGGGAGGGGTGTAGGGGCTGGAGGAGGTTACAGAGATAGGGAGGGGGTGTAGGGGGCTGGAGGAGGTTACAGAGATAGGGAGGGGTGTAGGGGCTGGAGGAGGTTACAGAGATAGGGAGGGGGTGTACGGGGTTGGAGGAGGTTACAGAGATAGGGAGGGGGCTGGAGGAGGTTACAGAGATAGGGAGGGGGCTGGAGGAGGTTACAGAGATAGGGAGGGGGTGTAGGGGGCTGGAGGAGGTTACAGAGATAGAGAGGGGTGTAGGGGCTGGAGGAGGTTACAGAGATAGGGAGGGGTGTAGGGGGCAGGAGGAGGTTACAGAGATAGGGAGGGGTGTTGGGGGCTGGAGGAGGTTACAGAGATAGGGAGGGGGTGTAGGGGGCTGGAGGAGGTTACAGAGATAGGGAGGGGGTGTAGGGGGCTGGAGGAGGTTACAGAGATGGGGAGGGGGTGTAGGGGGCTGGAGGAGGTTACAGAGATAGGGAGGGGTGTAGGGGCTGGAGGAGGTTACAGAGATAGGGAGGGGGTGTAGGGGCTGGAGGGGGTTACAGAGATAGGGAGGGGGTGTAGGGGCTGGAGGAGGTTACAGAGATAGGGAGGGGGTGTAGGGGCTGGAGGAGGTTACAGAGATAGGGAGGGGGTGTCGGGGCTGGAGGAGGTTACAGGGATAGGGAGGGGGTGGAGGGGCTGGAGGAGGTTACATAGATAGGGAGGAGTGTAGGGGCTCGAGGGGGTTACAGGGATAGGGAGGAGTGCCGGGGCTGGAGGGGGTTACAGGGATAGGGAGGGGTGTAGGGGCTGGAGGAGGTTACATAGATAGGGAGGGGTGTAGGGGCTGGAGGAGGTTACATAGATAGGGAGGGGTGTAGGGGCTGGAGGAGGTTACATAGATAGGGAGGGGTGTAGGGGCTGGAGGAGGTTACAGAGATAGGGAGGGGGTGTAGGGGGCTGGAGGAGGGTTACAGAGATAGGGAGGGGTGGAGGGGGCTGGAGGAGGTTACAGAGATAGGGAGGGGGTGTAGGGGGCTGGAGGGGGTTACAGAGATAGGGAGGGGTGTAGGGGCTGGAGGAGGTTACATAGATAGGGAGGGGTGTAGGGGCTGGAGGGGGTTACAGAGATAGGGAGGGGTGTACGGGCTGGAGGGGGTTACAGGGATAGGGAGGAGTGTCGGGGCTGGAGGAGGTTACACAGATAGGGAGGGAGGGGATGTGAAGGCATCGTGGGGATTGGAAAATGAGGATGTTACTCGGTGTCTGTGTTTCTTACAGCGACAGGATTCCTCCGGACGGGAAAAGCTCGGAAAAGTCTCGCGATTTCGCATTCGGAAAACTCCAGTGAAATCTCAGACCAACCTCACCCCCATGGGTCTACCCAAACCAACACGGTAAGCGTCTGTACACTGACTGGTGTCTCTCAGTCCCCTCTCTCTCTCAGGGAGATGTCTGTCCACTGACTGGTGTCTCTCAGTCCTCTCTCTCTCTCTCAGGGAGATATCTGTACACTGACTGGTGTCTCTCAGTCCTCTCTCTCTCTCTCAGGGGGATATCTGTACACTGACTGGTGTCTCTCAGTCCCCTCTCTCTCTCTCTCAGGGAGATATCTGTACACTGACTGGTGTCTCTCAGTCCTCTCTCTCTCTCTCAGGGAGATATCTGTACACTGACTGGTGTCTCTCAGTCCCCTCTCTCTCTCTCAGGGAGATATCTGTACACTGACTGGTGTCTCTCAGTCCCCTCTCTCTCTCTCTCAGGGAGATATCTGTACACTGACTGGTGTCTCTCAGTCCTCTCTCTCTCTCGGAGATATCTGTACACTGACTGGTGTCTCTCAGTCCCCTCTCTCTCTCTCAGGGGGATATCTGTACACTGACTGGTGTCTCTCAGTCCCCTCTCTCTCTCTCAGGGAGATATCTGTACACTGACTGGTGTCTCTCAGTCCCCTCTCTCTCTCAGGGAGATATCTGTACACTGACTGGTGTCTCTCAGTCCCCTCTCTCTCTCTCAGGGGGATATCTGTACACTGACCGGTGTCTCTCAGTCCTCTCTCTCTCTCTCAGGGAGATATCTGTACACTGACTGGTGTCTCTCAGTCCCCTCTCTCTCTCTCAGGGAGATATCTGTACACTGACTGGTGTCTCTCAGTCCCCTCTCTCTCTCTCTCAGGGAGATATCTGTACACTGACTGGTGTCTCTCAGTCCCCTCTCTCTCTCAGGGAGATATCTGTACACTGACTGGTGTCTCTCAGTCCCCTCTCTCTCTCTCAGGGAGATATCTGTACACTGACTGGTGTCTCTCAGTCCCCTCTCTCTCTCTCTCAGGGAGATATCTGTACACTGACTGGTGTCTCTCAGTCCCCTCTCTCTCTCTCTCAGGGGGATATCTGTACACTGACTGGTGTCTCTCAGTCCCCTCTCTCTCAGGGAGATATCTGTACACTGACTGGTGTCTCTCAGTCCCCTCTCTCTCTCTCAGGGAGATATCTGTACACTGACTGGTGTCTCTCAGTCCCCTCTCTCTCTCTCAGGGAGATATCTGTACACTGACTGGTGTCTCTCAGTCCCCTCTCTCTCTCTCAGGGGGATATCTGTACACTGACTGGTGTCTCTCAGTCCCCTCTCTCTCTCAGGGAGATGTCTGTACACTGACTGGTGTCTCTCAGTCCTCTCTCTCTCTCTCAGGGGGATATCTGTACACTGACTGGTGTCTCTCAGTCCCCTCTCTCTCTCTCTCTCAGGGAGATATCTGTACACTGACTGGTGTCTCTCAGTCCTCTCTCTCACTCTCAGGGGGATATCTGTACACTGACTGGTGTCTCTCGGTCCCCCCTCTCTCTCTCTCAGGGAGATATCTGTACACTGACTGGTGTCTCTCAGTCCCCTCTCTCTCTCAGGGTGATATCTGTACACTGACTGGTGTCTCTCAGTCCCCTCTCTCTCTCTCAGGGAGATATCTGTACACTGACTGGTGTCTCTCAGTCCCCTCTCTCTCTCTCTCAGGGAGATATCTGTACACTGACTGGTGTCTCTCAGTCCCCTCTCTCTCTCTCAGGGAGATATCTGTACACTGACTGGTGTCTCTCAGTCCCCCCTCTCTCTCTCAGGGAGATATCTGTACACTGACTGGTGTCTCTCAGTCCCCCCTCTCTCTCTCAGGGAGATATCTGTACACTGACTGGTGTCTCTCAGTCCCCCCTCTCTCTCTCAGGGAGATATCTGTACACTGACTGGTGTCTCTCAGTCCCTTCTCTCTCTCCCAGGGAGATATCTGTACACTGACTGGTGTCTCTCAGTCCCTTCTCTCTCTCCCAGGGAGATATCTGTACACTGACTGGTGTCTCTGTCTCTCTTGTAGACTGAATAAGAAGGAGTTTAGTCTGGAAGAAATTTACACAAACAAGAATTACAAAGCACCGACAGAGAAACGGTAAGAGCTCTGCAGATATGTTTGCTGGGAGTGTTTGATGGGGGACAGTGTAGTGGGAGCTTTACTCTGTATCTAACCCCGTGCTGTACCTGTCCTGGGAGTGTTTGATGGGGGACAGTGTAGTGGGAGCTTTACTCTGTATCTAACCCCGTGCTGTACCTGTCCTGGGAGTGTTTGATGGGGGACAGTGTAGTGGGAGCTTTACTCTGTATCTAACCCCGTGCTGTACCTGCCCTGGGAGTGTTTGATGGGGGACAGTGTAGTGGGAGCTTTACTCTGTATCTAACCCCGTGCTGTACCTGTCCTGGGAGTGTTTGATGTGGACAGTGTAGAGGGAGGTTTACTCTGTATCTAACCCCGTGCTGTACCTGTCCTGGGAGTGTTTGATGGGGACAGTGTAGAGGGAGCTTTACTCTGTATCTAACCCCGTGCTGTACCTGTCCTGGGAGTGTTTGATGGGGGACAGTGTAGAGGGAGCTTTACTCTGTATCTAACCCCGTGCTGTACCTGTCCTGGGAGTGTTTGATGGGGACAGTGTAGAGGGAGCTTTACTCTGTATCTAACCCCGTGCTGTACCTGCCCTGGGAGTGTTTGATGGGGACAGTGTCGAGGGAGCTTTACTCTGTATCTAACCCCGTGCTGTACCTGTCCTGGGAGTGTTTGATGGGGACAGTGTAGAGGGAGCTTTACTCTGTATCTAACCCCGTGCTGTACCTGTCCTGGGAGTGTTTGATGGGGACAGTGTAGAGGGAGCTTTACTCTGTATCTAACCCCGTGCTGTACCTGTCCTGGGAGTGTTTGATGGGGACAGTGTAGAGGGAGCTTTACTCTGTATCTAACCCCGTGCTGTACCTGTCCTGGGAGTGTTTGATGGGGACAGTGTAGAGGGAGCTTTACTCTGTATCTAACCCCGTGCTGTACCTGTCCTGGGAGTGTTTGATGGGGACAGTGTAGAGGGAGCTTTACTCTGTATCTAACCCCGTGCTGTACCTGTCCTGGGAGTGTTTGATGGGGGACAGTGTAGAGGGAGCTTTACTCTGTATCTAACCCCGTGCTGTACCTGTCCTGGGAGTGTTTGATGGGGACAGTGTAGAGGGAGCTTTACTCTGTATCTAACCCCGTGCTGGACCTGCCCTGGGAGTGTTTGATGGGGACAGTGTAGAGGGAGCTTTACTCTGTATCTAACCCCGTGCTGTACCTGTCCTGGGAGTGTTTGATGGGGACAGTGTAGAGGGAGCTTTACTCTGTATCTAACCCCGTGCTGTACCTGTCCTGGGAGTGTTTGATGGGGACAGTGTAGAGGGAGCTTTACTCTGTATCTAACCCCGTGCTGTACCTGTCCTGGGAGTGTTTGATGGGGGACAGTGTAGAGGGAGCTTTACTCTGTATCTAACCCCGTGCTGTACCTGTCCTGGGGAGTGTTTGATGGGGACAGTGTAGAGGGAGCTTTACTCTGTATCTAACCCCGTGCTGTACCTGTCCTGGGAGTGTTTGATGGGGACAGTGTAGAGGGAGCTTTACTCTGTATCTAACCCCGTGCTGTCCCTGTCCTGGGAGTGTTTGATGGGGGACAGTGTCGAGGGGGCTTCACTCTGTATCTAACCCCGTGCTGTACCTGTCCTGGGAGTGTTTGATGGGGGACAGTGTCGAGGGAGCTTTACTCTGCATCTCACCCCGTGCTGTACCTGTCCTGGGAGTGTTTTGATGGGGGACAGTGTCGAGGGAGCTTTACTCTGTATCTAACCCCGTGCTGTACCTGTCCTGGGAGTGTTTGATGGGGGACAGTGTCGAGGGGGCTTCACTCTGTATCTAACCCCATGCTGTCCCTGTCCTGGGAGTGTTTGATGGGGGACAGTGTCGAGGGAGCTTTACTCTGCATCTCACCCCGTGCTGTACCTGTCCTGGGAGTGTTTGATGGGGGGACAGTGTCGAGGGGGCTTCACTCTGTATCTCACCCCGTGCTGTACCTGTCCTGGGAGTGTTTGATGGGGGACAGTGTAGAGGGAGCTTCACTCTGTATCTAACCCCGTGCTGTCCCTGTCCTGGGAGTGTTTGATGGGGGACAGTGTCGAGGGAGCTTCACTCTGTATCTAACCCCGTGCTGTACCTGTCCTGGGAGTGTTTGATGAGGACAGTGTAGAGGGAGGTTTTACTCTGTATCTAACCCCGTGCTGTACCTGTCCTGGGAGTGTTTGATGGGGACAGTGTAGAGGGAGCTTTACTCTGTATCTCACCCCGTGCTGTACCTGTCCTGGGAGTGTTTGATGGGGACAGTGTAGAGGGAGCTTCACTCTGTATCTAACCCCGTGCTGTCCCTGTCCTGGGAGTGTTTGATGGGGGACAGTGTCGAGGGAGCTTCACTCTGTATCTAACCCCGTGCTGTACCTGTCCTGGGAGTGTTTGATGGGGGACAGTGTCGAGGGAGCTTTACTCTGTATCTAACCCCGTGCTGTCCCTGTCCTGGGAGTGTTTGATGGGGGACAGTGTCGAGGGAGCTTTACTCTGTATCTAACCCCGTGCTGTCCCTGTCCTGGGAGTGTTTGATGGGGACAGTGTAGAGGGAGCTTTACTCTG
>NW_027592377.1:0-56043 GCF_964213995.1 Mustelus asterias
GATCATCAGGCTGGGAGCCAGATTCATTTCCCCCCGAACTCTGACACTCCTTTCTTTTGACAGGATGTAAACTTCCCATCTGTCGACACACTTTCAACCCACATGTCCCAGAAACACTCAGACTGCAGGTTCGACAAGTGTTCCCACGTGGCAGAGAGAGAGAGAGAGAAACAGAGAGAGAGAGAGACAGTCAGTGATAGAGAGAGAGAAACAGAGAGAGAGAGAGAGACAGTCAGTGATAGAGAGAGAGAGACAGTCAGTGAAAGAGAGAGAGAGACAGTCAGTGATAGAGAGAGAGAGAGACAGTGATAGAGAGAGAGAGAGAAACAGTCAGTGATAGAGAGAGAGAGACAGTCAGTGATAGAGAGAGAGAGAGACAGTGATAGAGAGAGAGAGACAGTGATAGAGAGAGACAGACAGTGATAGAGAGAGAGACAGTCAGTGATAGAGAGCGAGAGAGAGAGACAGTGATAGAGAGAGAGAGAGACAGTCAGTGATAGAGAGAGAGAGACAGTCAGTGACACAGAGAGAGAGAGAGACATTGATAGAGAGAGAGAGACAGTGATAGAGACAGTCAGTGATAGAGAGAGAGAGAGTCAGTGATAGAGAGACAGTCAGTGATAGAGAGAGAGAGACAGACAGTGATAGAGAGAGAGAGAGACAGTCAGTGATAGAGAGAGAGAGAGACAGTGATAGAGAGAGAGAGACAGTCAGTGATAGAGAGGGAGAGACAGTCAGTGACACAGAGAGAGAGAGAGACAATGATAGAGAGTGAGAGTCAGTGATAGAGAGAGAGAGACAGTCAGTGATAGAGAGAGAGAGACAGTCAGTGATAGAGAGAGAGAGAGAGACAGTCAGTGATAGAGAGAGAGAATCAGTGATAGAGAGAGAGAGAGACAGTCAGTGATAGAGAGAGAGAGAGAGTCAGTGATAGAGACAGAGACAGTGATAGAGAGAGACAGTGATAGAGAGAGAGAGACAGTCAGTGATAGAGACAGAGAGAGTGACAGAAAGACAGTGAAAGAGAGAGAGAGACAGTGATAGAGAGAGAGAGAGACAGTCAGTGCTAGAGAGAGAGACAGTCAGTGAGAGAGAGAGAGAGACAGTCAGTGATAGAGAGAGAGAGACAGTTAGTGATAGAGAGAGAGAGAGAGACAGTGATAGAGAGAGAGAGGACAGTGATAGAGAGAGAGAGAGACAGTCAGTGATAGAGAGAGAGACAGTGATAGAGAGAGAGAGACAGTGATAGAGAGAGAGAGAGAGACAGTCAGTGAGAGAGAGAGACAGTCAGTGATAGAGAGAGAGACAGTGATAGAGAGAGAGAGGCAGGCAGTGATAGAGAGAGAGAGACAGTCAGTGAGAGAGAGAGAGAGACAGTCAGTGATAGAGAGAGAGACAGTGACAGAGAGAGAGACAGACAGTGATAGGGAGAGAGAGACAGTCAGTGATAGAGAGAGAGAGACAGTGAGAGAGAGAGAGACAGTCAGTGATAGAGAGAGAGAGAGACAGTCAGTGATAGAGAGAGAGAGAGACAGTCAGTGACAGAGAGAGAGAGAGACACTCAGTGATAGAGGGAGAGAGAGACAGTCAGTGATAGAGAGAGAGAGAGAGACAGTCAGTGATAGAGAGAGAGAGAGACAGTGATAGAGAGAGAGAGACAGTCAGTGATAGAGAGAGAGAGACAGTCAGTGATAGAGAGAGAGAGAAAGTCAGTGATAGAGAGAGAGAGAGAGTGATAGAGAGAGAGAGGGAGTCAGTGACAGAGAGAGAGAGTGACAGTGATAGAGAGAGAGAGAGACAGTGATAGAGAGAGAGAATCAGTGATAGAGAGAGAGACAGTGATAGAGAGAGAGAGTCAGTGATAGAGAGAGAGAGAGACAGTCAGTGATAGAGAGAGACAGTCAGTGATAGAGAGAGAGAGATAGAGAAAGTCAGTGACACAGAGAGAGAGAGACAGTGATAGAGAGAGAGAGACAGTCAGTGATAGAGAGAGAGACAGACAGTGATAGACAGAGAGAGTTAGTGATAGAGAGAGAGAGACAATTAGTGATAGAGAGAGACAGTCAGTGATAGAGAGAGACAGTCAGTGATAGAGAGAGAGACAGTGATAGAGAGAGAGAGACAGTGATAGAGAGAGAGAGACAGTCAGTGATAGAGAGAGAGAGGCAGTGATAGAGGGAGAGAGTGATAGAGAGAGAGAGACAGTCAGTGATAGACAGAGAGAGAGACAGTCAGTGATAGAGAGAGAGAGAGACAGTGATACACAGAGAGAGAGACAGTCAGTGATAGAGAGACAGAGAGACAGTCAGTGAAAAAGAGAGAGACAGTGATAGAGAGAGAGAGACAGTCAGTGAGAGAGAGAGAGAGGCAGTCAGTGAGAGAGAGAGAGACAGTCAGTGATAGAGAGAGAGAGACAGTCAGTGAGAGAGAGAGGGAGACAGTCAGTGACAGAGAGAGAGAGAAAGTCAGTGATAGAGAGAGAGAGTCAGTGATAGAGAGAGCGAGAGAGTGCTGGAGAGAGAGAGACAGTCAGTGACAGAGAGAGGGAGACAGTCAGTGATAGAGAGAGAGAGGCAGTGATAGAGAGAGAGAGACAGTCAGTGATAGAGAGAGAGAGGCAGTGATAGAGAGACAGTGATAGAGAGAGAGAGACAGTGATAGAGAGAGAGAGAGAGACAGTCAGTGATAGAGAGAGAGAGAGACAGTGATAGAGAGAGAGAGAGACAGTCAGTGATGGAGAGAGAGAGACAGTCAGTGATAGAGAGAGGGAGAAAGTCAGTGATAGAGAGAGAGAGGCAGTGATAGAGAGAGAGAGACAGTCAGTGATAGAGAGAGAGAAACAGTGATAGAGAGAGACAGTGAGAGAGAGAGAGTGTCAGTGATAGAGAGAGAGAGACAGTGATAGAGAGAGAGAGAGACAGTGATAGGGAGAGAGAGAGACAGTGATAGAGAGAGAGAGAGACAGTGAAAGAGAGAGAGAGAGACAGTCAGTGATAGAGAGAGACAGTGATGGAGAGAGAGAGACAGTGATAGAGAGAGAGACAGTGATAGAGAGAGAGAGACAGTGATAGAGAGAGAGAGTGATAGAGAGAGAGAGACAGTCAGTGATAGAGAGAGAGAGAGAGAGACAGTCAGTGATAGAGAGAGAGACAGTGATAGAGAGAGAGAGAGACAGACAGTGATAGAGAGAGAGGGACAGTCAGTGAGATAGAGAGAGAGACAGTCAGTGATAGAGAGAGAGAGACAGTGATAGAGAGAGATAGACAGTCAGTGATAGAGAGAGAGAGACAGAGATAGAGAGAGAGTGACAGTGATAGAGAGAGACAGACAGTGATAGAGAGAGAGAGACAGTCAGTGAGAGAGAGAGAGAGACAGTCAGTGATAGAGAGAGAGAGACAGTGATAGAGAGAGAGAGACAGTCAGCGATAGAGAGAGAGAGAGACAGTGATAGAGAGAGAGAGAGACAGTGATAGAGAGAGAGAGACAGTCAGTGATAGAGAGAGTGAGAGACAGTGATAGAGAGAGCGAGACAGTCAGTGATAGAGAGAGTGAGAGACAGTGATTGAGAGAGCGAGACAGTCAGTGATAGAGAGAGAGAGAGACAGTCAGTGATAGAGAGAGAGAGAGAGTGATAGAGAGAGAGAGACAGTCAGTGATAGAGAGAGAGAGAGAAAGTGATAGAGAGAGAGAGAGAGACAGTCAGTGATAGAGAGAGTGAGAGACAGTGATAGAGAGAGCGAGACAGTCAGTGATAGAGAGAGAGAGAGACAGTCAGTGATAGAGAGAGAGAGAGAGAGAAAGTCAGTGACAGAGAGAGAGAGAGACAGTGATAGAGAGAGAGACAGTCAGTGACAGAGAGAGAGAGACAGTCAGTGATTGACAGAGAGAGAGAGTTAGTGATAGAGAGAGAGAGAGACAATCAGTGATAGAGAGAGAGAGACAGTGATAGAGAGAGAGAGAGAGACAGTCAGTGATAGAGAGAGAGAGAGAGAATGATAGAGAGAGAGAGACAGTCAGTGATAGACAGAGAGAGAGAGACAGTCAGTGATAGAGAGAGAGAGACAGTGATACACAGAGAGAGAGACAGTCAGTGATAGAGAGAAAGAGACAGTGATAGAGAGAAAGAGAGTCAGTGAGAGAGAGAGAGACAGTCAGTGAAAAAGAGAGAGACAGTGATAGAGAGAGAGAGACAGTCAGTGAGAGAGAGAGAGACAGTCAGTGAGAGAGAGAGAGAGGCAGTCAGTGAGAGAGAGAGAGACAGTCAGTGATAGAGAGAGAGAGACAGTCAGTGAGAGAGAGAGGGAGACAGTCAGTGATAGAGAGAGAGAGAAAGTCAGTGATAGAGAGAGAGAGTCAGTGATAGAGAGAGCGAGAGAGTGATAGAGAGAGAGAGACAGTCAGTGACAGAGAGAGGGAGACAGTCAGTGATAGAGAGAGAGAGGCAGTGATAGAGAGAGAGAGACAGTCAGTGATAGAGAGAGAGAGGCAGTGATGGAGAGACAGTGATAGAGAGAGAGAGACAGTGATAGAGAGAGAGAGAGACAGTCAGTGATAGAGAGAGAGACAGTGATAGAGAGAGAGAGACAGTCAGTGATGGAGAGAGAGAGACAGTCAGTGATAGAGAGAGGGAGAAAGTCAGTGATAGAGAGAGAGAGGCAGTGATAGAGAGAGAGAGACAGTCAGTGATAGAGAGAGAGAAACAGTGATAGAGAGAGAGAGAGACAGTGATAGAGAGAGAGAGACAGTGATAGAGAGAGAGAGAGACAGTGATAGAGAGAGAGACAGTGATAGAGAGAGAGAGAGACAGTCAGTGATAGAGAGAGAGAGAGACAGTGATGGAGAGAGAGAGACAGTCAGTGATAGAGAGAGAGACAGTGATAGAGAGAGAGAGACAGTCAGTGATAGAGAGAGAGAGACAGAGATAGAGAGTGAGAGACAGTGATAGAGAGAGACAGACAGTGATAGAGAGAGAGAGAGACAGTCAGTGAGCGAGAGAGAGAGACAGTCAGTGATAGAGAGAGAGAGACAGTGATAGAGAGAGAGAGACAGTCAGTGATAGAGAGTGACAGAGATAGAGAGAGAGAGACAGTGATAGAGAGAGAGAGACAGTCAGTGATAGAGAGAGTGAGGGACAGTGATAGAGAGAGCGAGACAGTCAGTGATAGAGAGAGTGAGAGACAGTGATAGAGAGAGCGAGACAGTCAGTGATAGAGAGAGAGAGAGACAGTCAGTGATAGAGAGAGAGAGAGAGTGATAGAGGGAGAGAGACAGTCAGTGATAGAGAGAGAGAGAGAGAGAAAGTGATAGAGAGAGAGAGAGAGAGACAGTCAGAGAGAGAGAGAGTGAGAGACAGTGATAGAGAGAGCGAGACAGTCAGTGATAGAGAGAGAGAGAGACAGTCAGTGATAGAGAGAGAGAGAGTGATAGAGAGAGAGAGGCAGTCAGTGACAGAGAGAGAGAGAGAGACAGTGATAGAGAGAGAGAGAAAGTGATATAGAGAGAGAGAGACAATCAGTGATAGAGGGAGAGAGACAGTCAGTGATAGAGAGAGAGAGACAGTCAGCGATAGAGAGAGAGAGACAGTGATAGAGAGACAGTCAGTGATAGAGAGAGAGATTCAGTCAGTGATAGAGAGAGAGAGACAGTCAGTGATAGAGAGAGAGACAGTCAGTGAGAGAGAGACAGAGAGACAGTGATAGAGAGAGAGAATCAGTGATAGAGAGAGAGAGACAGTCAGTGATAGAGAGAGACAGTCAGTGATAGACAGAGAGAGAGAGACAGTGATAGAGAGAGAGAGACAATCAGTGATAGAGAGAGAGAGAGACAGTGATACACAGAGAGAGAGAGAGACAGTCAGTGATAGAGAGAAAGAGACAGTGATAGAGAGAGAGAGAGTCAGTGAGAGAGAGAGAGACAGTCAGTGATAGAGAGAGAGAGACAGTCAGTGAAAAAGAGAGAGACAGTGATAGAGAGAGAGAGACAGTCAGTGAGAGAGAGAGAGACAGTCAGTGAGAGAGAGAGAGAGGCAGTCAGTGAGAGAGAGAGAGACAGTCAGTGATAGAGAGAGAGATAGACAGTCAGTGATAGAGAGAGAGAGAGACAGTCAGTGAGAGAGAGAGGGAGACAGTCAGTGATAGAGAGAGAGAGAAAGTCAGTGATAGAGAGAGAGAGTCAGTGATAGAGAGAGCGAGAGAGTGATAGAGAGAGAGAGACAGTCAGTGACAGAGAGAGGGAGACAGTCAGTGATAGAGAGAGAGAGGCAGTGATAGAGAGACAGTGATAGAGAGAGAGAGACAGTGATAGAGAGAGAGAGAGACAGTCAGTGATAGAGAGAGAGAGAGACAGTGATAGAGAGAGAGAGAGACAGTCAGTGATGGAGAGAGAGAGACAGTCAGTGATAGAGAGAGGGAGAAAGTCAGTGATAGAGAGAGAGAGGCAGGGATAGAGAGAGAGAGAGACAGTCAGTGATAGAGAGAGAGAAACAGTGATAGAGAGAGAGAGAGACAGTGATAGAGAGAGAGAGACAGTGAGAGAGAGAGAGAGTGTCAGTGATAGAGAGAGAGAGACAGTGATAGAGAGAGAGAGAGACAGTGATAGAGAGAGAGAGAGACAGTGATAGAGAGAGAGAGAGACAGTCAGTGATAGAGAGAGAGACAGTGATGGAGAGAGAGAGACAGTCAGTGATAGAGAGAGACAGACATTGATAGAGAGAGAGACAGTGATAGAGAGAGAGAGACAGTGATAGAGAGAGAGAGTGATAGAGAGAGAGAGACAGTCAGTGATAGAGAGAGAGAGAGAGAGACAGTCAGTGATAGAGAGAGAGACAGTGATAGAGAGAGAGAGACAGACAGTGATAGAGAGAGAGAGACAGTCAGTGAGAGAGAGAGAGAGACAGTCAGTGATAGAGAGAGAGACAGTGATAGAGAGCGAGAGTCAGTGACAGAGAGAGAGAGTCAGAGATAGAGAGAGAGAGACAGTGATAGAGAGAGACAGACAGTGATAGAGAGAGAGAGACAGTCAGTGAGAGAGAGAGAGAGAGACAGTCAGTGATAGAGAGAGAGAGACAGTGATAGAGAGAGAGAGACAGTCAGTGATAGAGAGAGAGAGACAGTCAGTGATAGAGAGTGACAGAGATAGAGAGAGAGAGACAGTGATAGAGAGAGAGAGACAGTCAGTGATAGAGAGAGTGAGAGACAGTGATAGAGAGAGCGAGACAGTCAGTGATAGAGAGTGACAGAGATAGAGAGAGAGAGACAGTGAGAGAGAGAGAGAGACAGTCAGTGATAGAGAGTGACAGAGATAGAGAGAGAGAGAAAGTGATAGAGAGAGAGAGACAGTCAGTGATAGAGAGAGTGAGAGACAGTGATAGAGAGAGCGAGACAGTCAGTGATAGAGAGAGTGAGAGTCAGTGATAGAGAGAGCGAGACAGTCAGTGATAGAGAGAGAGAGAGACAGTCAGTGATAGAGAGAGAGAGAGAGTGATAGAGAGAGAGAGACAGTCAGTGATAGAGAGAGAGAGAGAAAGTGATAGAGAGAGAGAGAGAGACAGTCAGTGATAGAGAGAGTGAGAGACAGTGATAGAGAGAGAGAGACAGTCAGTGACAGAGAGAGAGAGAGACAGTGATAGAGAGAGAGAGAAAGTGATAGAGAGAGAGAGAGACAGTCAGTGATAGAGGGAGAGAGAGGCAGTGATAGAGAGAGAGAGTGATAGAGAGAGAGAGACAGTGATAGAGAGAGAGAGACAGTCAGTGATAGAGAGAAAGAGACAGTGATAGAGAGAGAGAGACAGTGATAGAGAGAGAGAGACAGTCAGTGATAGAGAGAAAGAGACAGTGATAGAGAGAGAGAGAGTCAGTGAGAGAGAGAGAGAGACAGTCAGTGATAGAGAGAGAGAGACAGTCAGTGATAGAGAGAGAGAGAGAGAGAATGATAGAGAGAGAGAGACAGTCAGTGATAGAGAGAGAGAGACAGTCAGTGATAGAGAGAGAGAGACAGTCAGTGATAGAGAGAGAGAGACAGTCAGTGATAGAGAGAGAGAGACAGTCAGTGATAGAGAGAGACAGTCAGTGATAGAGAGAGAGAGACAGTCAGTGATAGAGAGAGAGAGACAGTCAGTGATAGAGAGAGAGAGACAGTGATAGAGAGAGAGAGACAGTGATAGAGAGAGAGAGAGACAGTCAGTGAGAGAGAGAGAGAGAGACAGTCAGTGAAAGAGAGAGAGAGACAGTCAGTGATAGAGAGAGAGAGACAGTGATAGAGAGAGAGAGACAGTCAGTGAGAGAGAGAGAGAGACAGTCAGTGAGAGAGAGAGAGACAGTCAGTGAGAGAGAGAGAGACAGTCAGTGATAGAGAGAGAGAGAGACAGTCAGTGATAGAGAGAGAGACAGTCAGTGATAGAGAGAGAGAGACAGTCAGTGAGAGAGAGAGAGACAGTCAGTGATAGAGAGAGAGAGACAGTGATAGAGAGAGAGAGACAGTCAGTGATAGAGAGAGAGAGACAGTCAGTGAGAGAGAGAGAGACAGTCAGTGATAGAGAGAGAGACAGTCAGTGATAGAGAGAGAGAGACAGTCAGTGATAGAGAGAGAGAGACAGTCAGTGAGAGAGAGAGAGACAGTCAGTGATAGAGAGAGAGAGACAGTGATAGAGAGAGAGAGACAGTCAGTGATAGAGAGAGAGAGACAGTCAGTGAGAGAGAGAGAGACAGTCAGTGATAGAGAGAGAGAGACAGTGATAGAGAGAGAGAGATAGTCAGTGAGAGAGAGAGAGAGACAGTCAGTGATAGAGAGAGAGACAGTCAGTGAGAGAGAGAGAGAAAGTCAGTGATAGAGAGAGAGAGTCAGTGATAGAGAGAGCAAGAGAGTGATAGAGAGAGAGAGACAGTCAGTGATAGAGAGAAAGAGACAGTGATAGAGAGAGAGAGAGACAGTCAGTGATGGAGAGAGAGAGACAGTCAGTGATAGAGAGAGAGAGAGAATGATAGAGAGAGAGAGACAGTCAGTGATAGAGAGAGAGAGAGTCAGTGAGAGAGAGAGAGAGACAGTCAGTGATAGAGAGAGAGAGACAGTCAGTGATAGAGAGAGAGAGAGAATGATAGAGAGAGAGAGACAGTCAGTGATAGAGAGAGAGAGACAGTCAGTGATAGAGAGAGAGAGAGAGAGAATGATAGAGAGAGAGAGACAGTCAGTGATAGAGAGAGAGAGACAGTCAGTGATAGAGAGAGAGAGACAGTCAGTGATAGAGAGAGAGAGACAGTCAGTGATAGAGAGAGAGAGACAGTCAGTGATAGAGAGAGAGAGACAGTGATAGAGAGAGAGAGACAGTCAGTGAGAGAGAGAGAGAGACAGTCAGTGATAGAGAGAGAGAGACAGTCAGTGATAGAGTGAGAGAGACAGTGATAGAGAGAGAGAGACAGTCAGTGAGAGAGAGAGAGAGAAAGTCAGTGAGAGAGAGAGAGACAGTCAGTGAGAGAGAGAGAGACAGTCAGTGATAGAGAGAGAGAGACAGTGATAGAGAGAGAGAGACAGTCAGTGATAGAGAGAGAGAGACAGTCAGTGAGAGAGAGAGAGACAGTCAGTGATAGAGAGAGAGAGACAGTGATAGAGAGAGAGAGACAGTCAGTGAGAGAGAGAGAGAGACAGTCAGTGATAGAGAGAGAGAGAGACAGTCAGTGAGAGAGAGGGAGACAGTCAGTGATAGAGAGAGAGAGAAAGTCAGTGATAGAGAGAGAGAGAGAGTCAGTGATAGAGAGAGCAAGAGAGTGATAGAGAGAGAGAGACAGTCAGTGACAGAGAGAGGGAGACAGTCAGTGATAGAGAGAGAGAGGTAGTGATAGAGAGACAGTGAGAGAGAGAGAGAGACAGTGATAGAGAGAGAGAGAGACAGTCAGTGATGGAGAGAGAGAGAGACAGTGATAGAGAGAGAGAGACCGTCTGTGATGGAGAGAGAGAGACAGTCAGTGATAGAGAGAGGGAGAAAGTCAGTGATAGAGAGAGAGAGGCAGTGATAGAGAGAGAGAGACAGTCAGTGATAGAGAGAGAGTGACAGTGATAGAGAGAGAGAGAGACAGTGATAGAGAGAGAGAGACAGTGAGAGAGAGAGAGTGTCAGTGATTGAAAGAGAGAGACAGTGATAGAGAGAGAGAGAGACAGTGATAGAGAAAGAGAGAGACAGTGATAGAGAGAGAGAGAACAGTCAGTGAGAGAGAGAGACAGTCAGTGACAGAGAGAGAGAGAGAGACAGTCAGTGATGGAGAGAGAGAGACAGTCAGTGATAGAGAGAGGGAGAAAGTCAGTGATAGAGAGAGAGAGACAGTCATTGATAGAGAGAGAGAAACAGTGATAGAGAGAGAGAGAGACAGTGATAGAGAGAGAGAGACAGTGAGAGAGAGAGAGTGTCAGTGATAGAGAGAGAGAGACAGTGATAGAGAGAGAGAGACAGTGATAGAGAGAGAGAGAGACAGTGATAGAGAGAGAGAGAGACAGTCAGTGATAGAGAGAGAGAGAGACAGTGATGGAGAGAGAGAGACAGTCAGTGATAGAGAGAGACAGACATTGATAGAGAGAGAGACAGTGATAGAGAGAGAGAGACAGTGATAGAGAAATAGGGTGATAGAGAGAGAGGGACAGTCAGTGATAGAGAGAGAGAGAGACAGTCAGTGATAGAGAGATAGAGTGATAGAGAGAGAGAGTCAGTGAGAGAGAGAGAATGATAGAGAGAGAGTGACAGTCAGTGATAGAGAGAGAGACAGTGATAGAGAGAGAGAGAGAGGCAGTGATAGAGAGAGAGAGACAGTCAGTGATAGAGAGAGAGTGACAGTGATAGAGAGAGAGAGAGACAGTGATAGAGAGAGAGAGACAGTGAGAGAGAGAGAGTGTCAGTGATAGAAAGAGAGAGACAGTGATAGAGAGAGAGAGAGACAGTGATAGAGAGAGAGAGAGACAGTGATAGAGAGAGAGACAGTGATAGAGAGAGAGAGACAGTGATAGAGAGAGAGAGTGATAGAGAGAGAGGGACAGTCAGTGATAGAGAGAGAGAGAGAGAGACAGTCAGTGATAGAGAGAGAGACAGTGATAGAGAGAGAGAGTGATAGAGAGAGAGAGGCAGTCAGTGACAGAGAGAGAGAGAGAGAGACAGTGATAGAGAGAGAGAGACAGTGATAGAGAGAGAGAGACATTCAGTGATAGAGGGAGAGAGACAGTCAGTGATAGAGAGAGAGAGACAGTCAGTGATAGAGAGAGAGAGACAGTGATAGAGAGACAGTCAGTGATAGAGAGAGAGAGACAGTCAGTGATAGAGAGAGAGAGACAGTCAGTGATAGAGAGAGAGAGAGACAGTGATAGAGAGAGAGAATCAGTGATAGAGAGAGAGAGAGAGACAGTGATAGAGAGAGAGAGACAGTGAAAGAGAGAGAGACAGTCAGTGATAGAGAGAGACAGTCAGTGATAGAGAGAGAGAGACAGTGATAGAGAGACAGTCAGTGATAGAGAGAGAGAGACAGTCAGTGATAGAGAGAGAGAGACAGTCAGTGATAGAGAGAGAGAGAGAGACAGTGATAGAGAGAGAGAATCAGTGATAGAGAGAGAGAGAGACAGTGATAGAGAGAGAGAGACAGTGATAGAGAGAGAGAGACAGTCAGTGATAGAGAGAGACAGTCAGTGATAGAGAGAGAGAAAGTCAGTGACAGAGAGAGAGAGAGACAGTGATAGAGAGAGAGACAGTCAGTGATAGAGAGAGACAGTCAGTGATAGTCAGAGAGAGAGAGACAGTGATAGAGAGAGAGAGACAATCAGTGATAGAGAGAGAGAGAGACAGTGATAGAGAGAGAGAGAGAGAGAATGATAGAGAGAGAGAGAGTCAGTGATAGAGAGAGACAGTCAGTGATAGACAGAGAGAGAGACAGTCAGTGATAGAGAGAGAGACAGTGATAGAGAGAGAGACAGTGATAGAGAGAGAGAGAGACAGTGATAGAGAGAGAGAGAGACAGTCAGTGATAGAGAGAGAGAGAGACAGTGATGGAGAGAGAGAGACAGTCAGTGATAGAGAGAGACAGACATTGATAGAGAGAGAGACAGTGATAGAGAGAGAGAGACAGTGATAGAGAGAGAGAGAGTGATAGAGAGAGAGGGACAGTCAGTGATAGAGAGAGAGAGAGAGAGACAGTCAGTGATAGAGAGATAGAGTGATAGAGAGAGAGAGTCAGTGAGAGAGAGAGAATGATAGAGAGAGAGTGACAGTCAGTGATAGAGAGAGAGACAGTGATAGAGAGAGAGAGTGAGGCAGTGATAGAGAGAGAGAGACAGTCAGTGATAGAGAGAGAGTGACAGTGATAGAGAGAGAGAGAGACAGTGATAGAGAGAGAGAGACAGTGAGAGAGAGAGAGTGTCAGTGATAGAAAGAGAGAGACAGTGATAGAGAGAGAGAGAGACAGTGATAGAGAGAGAGACAGTCAGTGATAGTCAGAGAGAGAGAGACAGTGATAGAGAGAGAGAGACAATCAGTGATAGAGAGAGAGAGAGACAGTGATAGAGAGAGAGAGAGAGACAGTGATAGAGAGAGAGAGAGACAGTGATAGAGAGAGAGAGAGACAGTGATAGAGGGTGAGAGAGACAGTCAGTTATAGAGAGAGAGAGAGAGACAGTGACAGAGAGAGAGAGACAGTCTGTGATGGAGAGAGTGAGACAGTCAGTGATAGAGAGAGGGAGACAGTCAGTGATAGAGAGAGAGAGGCAGTGATAGAGAGAGAGAGACAGTCAGTGATAGAGAGAGAGAGACAGTGATAGAGAGAGAGAGACAGTGAGAGAGAGAGAGTGACAGTGATAGAGAGAGACACAGTGATAGAGAGACAGAGACAGTGATAGAGAGAGAGGGGCAGTGATAGAGAGAGGGAGAGACAGTCAGTGATAGAGAGAGACAGTGATAGAGACAGTCAGTGATAGAGAGAGACAGACATTGATAGAGAGAGACAGTGATAGAGAGAGAGAGACAGTGATAGAGAGAGAGAGACAGTCAGTGATAGAGAGAGAGAGAGAGAGACAATCAGTGATAGAGAGAGAGAGAGTGATAGAGAGAGAGACAGTGATAGAGAGAGAGACAGTGATAGAGAGAGAGAGACAGTCAGTGACAGAGAGAGAGAGAGAGAGAGTGATAGAGAGAGAGAGACAGTCAGTGATAGAGAGATAGAGTGATAGAGAGAGAGAGAGTCAGTGAGAGAGAGAGAATGATAGAGAGAGAGTGACAGTCAGTGATAGAGAGAGAGACAGTGATAGAGAGAGAGAGAGACAGTGATAGAGAGAGAGAGAGACAGTGATAGAGAGAGAGAGAGACAGTGATAGAGAGAGAGAGACAGTGATAGAGAGAGAGAGACAGTGATAGAGAGAGAGAGACAGTGATAGAGAGACAGTCAGTGATAGAGAGAGAGAGAGACAGTGATAGAGAGAGAGAGAGAGAGTGATAGAGAGAGAGACAGTAATAGAGAGAGAGAAACAGTGATAGAGAGAGAGTCAGTGATAGAGAGAGAGACAGTGATAGAGAGAGAGAGAGAGAATGATAGAGAGAGTCAGTGATTGAGAGAGAGAGAGAGAGAGTGATAGAGAGAGAGAGACAGTCAGTGATAGAGAGAGAGAAACTGATAGAGAGAGACAGTCAGTGATAGAGAGAGAGAGAGAGAATGATGGAGAGAGAGAGACCGTCAGTGATAGAGAGAGAGAGAGTGATAGAGAGACAGTCAGTGAGAGAGAGAGAGACAGTGAGAGAGAGAGAGAGAGACAGTGATAGAGAGAGAGAGAGAGAATGATAGAGAGAGAGAGACAGTCAGTGATAGAGAGAGAGAGAGACAGTGATAGAGAGAGAGAGACAGTCAGTGATAGGGAGAGAGAGAGAGTGAGAGAGAGAGAGAGAATGATAGAGAGAGAGACAGTCAGTGAAAAAGAGAGAGACAGTGATAGAGAGAGAGAGACAGTCAGTGAGAGAGAGAGAGACAGTCAGTGAAGACAGAGAGAGAGACAGTCAGCGATGGAGAGAGAGAGAGAGTGAGTGATAGAGAGAGCGAGAGACAGTGATACACAGAGAGAGACAGTCAGTGATAGAGAGAAAGAGACAGTGATAGAGAGAGAGAGAGACAGTGAGAGAGAGAGAGAGAGAGAGACAGTCAGTGATAGAGAGAGAGAGAGACAGTCAGTGAAAAAGAGAGAGACAGTCAGTGAGAGAGAGAGAGAGACAGTCAGTGATGGAGAGAGAGAGACAGTCAGTGATAGAGAGGAAGACAGTCAGTGATAGAGAGAGAGAGACAGTCAGTGATAGAGAGAGAGAGACAGTGATAGAGAGAGAGAGACAGTGATAGAGAGAGAGAGACAGTGAGAGAGAGAGAGTGTCAGTGATAGAGAGAGAGACAGTGATAGAGAGAGACAGTGATAGAGAGAGAGAGACAGTGATAGAGAGAGAGAGACAGTGATAGAGAGAGAGAGAGAGACAGTCAGTGATAGAGAGAGAGAGAGAGACAGTGATAGAGACAGTCAGTGATAGAGAGAGAGAGACAGTGATAGAGAGACGGTCAGTGATAGAGAGAGAGAGACAGTCAGTGATAGAGAGAGAGAGACAGTCAGTGATAGAGAGAGAGAGAGACAGTGATAGAGAGAGAGAATCAGTGATAGAGAGAGAGAGAGACAGTGATAGAGAGAGAGAGACAGTGATAGAGAGAGAGAGACAGTCAGTGATAGAGAGAGACAGTCAGTGATAGAGAGAGAGAGACAGTGATAGAGAGACAGTCAGTGATAGAGAGAGAGAGACAGTCAGTGATAGAGAGAGAGAGACAGTCAGTGATAGAGAGAGAGAGAGACAGTGATAGAGAGAGAGAGACAGTGATAGAGAGAGAGAGACAGTCAGTGATAGAGAGAGACAGTCAGTGATAGAGAGAGAGAGAGAGAGAGAAAGTCAGTGACAGAGAGAGAGAGAGACAGTGATAGAGAGAGAGAGACAGTCAGTGACAGAGAGAGAGAGAGAGAGAGTGATAGAGAGAGAGAGACAGTCAGTGATAGAGAGATAGAGTGATAGAGAGAGAGAGTCAGTGAGAGAGAGAGAATGATAGAGAGAGAGTGACAGTCAGTGATAGAGAGAGAGACAGTGATAGAGAGAGAGAGAGACAGTGATAGAGAGAGAGAGAGACAGTGATAGAGAGAGAGAGAGACAGTGATAGAGAGAGAGAGACAGTGATAGAGAGAGAGAGACAGTGATAGAGAGAGAGAGACAGTGATAGAGAGACAGTCAGTGATAGAGAGAGAGAGAGACAGTGATAGAGAGAGAGAGAGAGAGTGATAGAGAGAGAGACAGTAATAGAGAGAGAGAGACAGTGATAGAGAGAGAGAGAGTCAGTGATAGAGAGAGAGACAGTGATAGAGAGAGAGAGAGAGAATGATAGAGAGAGTCAGTGATTGAGAGAGAGAGAGAGAGAGTGATAGAGAGAGAGACAGTCAGTGATAGAGAGAGAGAAACTGATAGAGAGAGACAGTCAGTGATAGAGAGAGAGAGAGAGAATGATGGAGAGAGAGAGGCCGTCAGTGATAGAGAGAGAGAGAGTGATAGAGAGACAGTCAGTGAGAGAGAGAGAGAGAGACAGTGAGAGAGAGAGAGAGAGACAGTGATAGAGAGAGAGAGAATGATAGAGAGAGAGAGACAGTCAGTGATAGAGAGAGAGAGAGACAGTGATAGAGAGAGAGAGACAGTCAGTGATAGGGAGAGAGAGAGAGTGAGAGAGAGAGAGAGAATGATAGAGAGAGAGACAGTCAGTGAAAAAGAGAGAGACAGTGATAGAGAGAGAGAGACAGTCAGTGAGAGAGAGAGAGACAGTCAGTGAAGACAGAGAGAGAGACAGTCAGCGATGGAGAGAGAGAGAGAGAGAGTGATAGAGAGAGCGAGAGACAGTGATACACAGAGAGAGACAGTCAGTGATAGAGAGAAAGAGACAGTGATAGAGAGAGAGAGAGAGACAGTGAGAGAGAGAGAGAGAGAGAGACAGTCAGTGATAGAGAGAAAGAGACAGTGATAGAGAGAGAGAGAGACAGTGAGAGAGAGAGAGAGAGAGAGACAGTCAGTGATAGAGAGAGAGAGAGACAGTCAGTGAAAAAGAGAGAGACAGTCAGTGAGAGAGAGAGAGAGACAGTCAGTGATGGAGAGAGAGAGACAGTCAGTGATAGAGAGAGGAAGACAGTCAGTGATAGAGAGAGAGAGACAGTCAGTGATAGAGAGAGAGAGAGACAGTGATGGAGAGAGAGACAGTGATAGAGAGAGAGAGACAGTGAGAGAGAGAGAGTTTCAGTGATAGAGAGAGAGACAGTGATAGAGAGAGACAGTGATAGAGAGAGAGAGACAGTGATAGAGAGAGAGAGACAGTGATAGAGAGAGAGAGAGAGACAGTCAGTGATACAGAGAGAGAGAGAGACAGTGATAGAGACAGTCAGTGATAGAGAGAGAGAGACAGTGATAGAGAGACGGTCAGTGATAGAGAGAGAGAGACAGTCAGTGATAGAGAGAGAGAGACAGTCAGTGATAGAGAGAGAGAGAGACAGTGATAGAGAGAGAGAATCAGTGATAGAGAGAGAGAGAGACAGTGATAGAGAGAGAGAGACAGTCAGTGATAGAGAGAGACAGTCAGTGATAGAGAGAGAGAGACAGTGATAGAGAGACAGTCAGTGATAGAGAGAGAGAGACAGTCAGTGATAGAGAGAGAGAGACAGTCAGTGATAGAGAGAGAGAGAGACAGTGATAGAGAGAGAGAGACAGTGATAGAGAGAGAGAGACAGTCAGTGATAGAGAGAGACAGTCAGTGATAGAGAGAGAGAGAGAGAAAGTCAGTGACAGAGAGAGAGAGAGACAGTGATAGAGAGAGAGAGACAGTCAGTGATAGAGAGAGAGAGACAGTCAGTGATAGAGAGAGAGAGAGACAGTCAGTGATAGAGAGAGAGAGAGACAGTGATAGAGAGAGAGAGACAGTGATAGAGAGAGAGAGACAGTCAGTGATAGAGAGAGACAGTCAGTGATAGAGAGAGAGAGAGAGAGAGAAAGTCAGTGACAGAGAGAGAGAGAGACAGTGATAGAGAGAGAGAGACAGTCAGTGATAGAGAGAGAGAGACAGTCAGTGATAGAGAGAGAGACAGTCAGTGATAGTCAGAGAGAGAGAGACAGTGATAGAGAGAGAGAGACAATCAGTGATAGAGAGAGAGAGAGACAGTGATAGAGAGAGAGAGAGAGAGAGAATGATAGAGAGAGAGTCAGTGATAGAGAGAGAGAGAGACAGTCAGTGATAGAGAGAGAGAGACAGTCAGTGATAGAGAGAGACAGTCAGTGATAGACAGAGAGAGAGACAGTGATAGAGAGAGAGACAGTGATAGAGAGAGAGAGACAGTGATAGAGAGAGAGAGACAGTCAGTGATAGAGAGAAAGAGAGACAGTCAGTGATAGAGAGAGAGAGACAGTCAGTGATAGGCAGAGAGAGGGACAGTCAGTGATAGAGAGAGAGAGACAGTGATAGAGAGAGAGAGAGTCAGTGATAGAGAGAGAGAGACAGTCAGTGATAGAGAGAAAGAGAGACAGTCAGTGATAGAGAGAGAGAGACAGTCAGTGATAGACAGAGAGAGGGACAGTCAGTGATAGAGAGAGAGAGACAGTGATAGAGAGAGAGAGAGTCAGTGATAGAGAGAGAGAGAGACAGTCAGTGAGAGAGAGAGACAGTCAGTGAAAAAGAGAGAGACAGTGATAGAGAGAGAGAGACAGTCAGTGAGAGAGAGAGAGAGGCAGTGATAGAGAGAGAGAGACAGTCAGTGAGAGAGAGAGAGGGACAGTCAGTGATAGAGAGAGAGAGACAGTCAGTGAGAGAGAGAGAGACAGTCAGTGATAGAGAGAGAGAGACAGTCAGTGAGAGAGAGGGAGACAGTCAGTGATAGAGGGAGAGAGAAAGTCAGTGATAGAGAGAGAGAGAGAGTCAGTGATAGAGAGAGCAAGAGAGTGATAGAGAGAGAGAGACAGTCAGTGACAGAGAGAGGGAGACAGTCAGTGATAGAGAGAGGTAGTGATAGAGAGACAGTGAGAGAGAGAGAGAGACAGTGATAGAGAGAGAGAGAGAGAGACAGTCAGTGATGGAGAGAGACAGAGACAGTGATAGAGAGAGAGAGACCGTCAGTGATGGAGAGAGAGAGACAGTCAGTGATAGAGAGAGGGAGAAAGTCAGTGATAGAGAGAGAGAGGCAGTGATAGAGAGAGAGAGACAGTCAGTGATAGAGAGAGAGTGACAGTGATAGAGAGAGAGAGAGACAGTGATAGAGAGAGAGAGAGACAGTGAGAGAGAGAGAGTGTCAGTGATAGAAAGAGAGAGACAGTGATAGAGAGAGAGAGACAGTGATAGAGAGAGAGAGACAGTCAGTGATAGAGAGAGAGAGACAGTGATAGAGAGAGAGAGAGACAGTCAGTGATGGAGAGAGAGAGACAGTCAGTGATAGAGAGAGGAAGACAGTCAGTGATAGAGAGAGAGAGACAGTGATAGAGAGAGAGAGAGAGAGAATGATAGAGAGAGAGTCAGTGATAGAGAGAGAGAGAGACAGTCAGTGATAGAGAGAGAGAGACAGTCAGTGATAGAGAGAGACAGTCAGTGATAGACAGAGAGAGAGACAGTGATAGAGAGAGAGACAGTGATAGAGAGAGAGAGACAGTGATAGAGAGAGAGAGACAGTCAGTGATAGAGAGAAAGAGAGACAGTCAGTGATAGAGAGAGAGAGACAGTCAGTGATAGACAGAGAGAGGGACAGTCAGTGATAGAGAGAGAGAGACAGTGATAGAGAGAGAGAGAGTCAGTGATAGAGAGAGAGAGACAGTCAGTGATAGAGAGAAAGAGAGACAGTCAGTGATAGAGAGAGAGAGACAGTCAATGATAGACAGAGAGAGGGACAGTCAGTGATAGAGAGAGAGAGACAGTGATAGAGAGAGAGAGAGTCAGTGATAGAGAGAGAGAGAGACAGTCAGTGAGAGAGAGAGACAGTCAGTGAAAAAGAGAGAGACAGTGATAGAGAGAGAGAGACAGTCAGTGAGAGAGAGAGAGAGGCAGTGACAGAGAGAGAGAGACAGTCAGTGAGAGAGAGAGAGGGACAGTCAGTGATAGAGAGAGAGAGACAGTCAGTGACAGAGAGAGGGAGACAGTCAGTGATAGAGAGAGGTAGTGATAGAGAGACAGTGAGAGAGAGAGAGAGACAGTGATAGAGAGAGAGAGAGACAGTCAGTGATGGAGAGAGAGAGAGACAGTGATAGAGAGAGAGAGACCGTCAGTGATGGAGAGAGAGAGACAGTCAGTGATAGAGAGAGGGAGAAAGTCAGTGATAGAGAGAGAGAGGCAGTGATAGAGAGAGAGAGACAGTCAGTGATAGAGAGAGAGTGACAGTGATAGAGAGAGAGAGAGACAGTGATAGAGAGAGAGAGACAGTGAGAGAGAGAGAGTGTCAGTGATAGAAAGAGAGAGACAGTGATAGAGAGAGAGAGACAGTGATAGAGAGAGAGAGACAGTCAGTGATAGAGAGAGAGAGACAGTGATAGAGAGAGAGAGAGACAGTCAGTGATGGAGAGAGAGAGACAGTCAGTGATAGAGAGAGGAAGACAGTCAGTGATAGAGAGAGAGAGACAGTGATAGAGAGAGAGAGACAGTGATAGAGAGAGAGAGACAGTGATAGAGAGAGAGAGACAGTCAGTGATAGAAAGAGAGAGACAGTGATAGAGAGAGAGAGACAGTCAGTGATAGAGAGAGAGAGACAGTGATAGAGAGAGAGAGACAGTGATAGAGAGAGAGAGACAGTGATAGAGAGAGAGAGACAGTCAGTGATAGAGAGAGAGAGACAGTGATAGAGAGAGAGAGACAGTGATAGAGAGAGAGAGACAGTGATAGAGAGAGAGAGACAGTCAGTGATAGAAAGAGAGAGACAGTGATAGAGAGAGAGAGACAGTGATAGAGAGAGAGAGACAGGGATAGAGAGAGAGAGACAGTGATAGAGAGAGAGAGACAGTCAGTGATAGAGAGAGAGAGACAGTGATAGAGAGAGAGAGAGACAGTCAGTGATGGAGAGAGAGAGACAGTCAGTGATAGAGAGAGGAAGACAGTCAGTGATAGAGAGAGAGAGACAGTGATAGAGAGAGAGAGACAGTGATAGAGAGAGAGAGACAGTGATAGAGAGAGAGAGACAGTGATAGAGAGAGAGAGACAGTGATAGAGAGAGAGAGACAGTCAGTGATAGAGAGAGAGAGACAGTGATAGAGAGAGAGAGACAGTGATAGAGAGAGAGAGACAGTGATAGAGAGAGAGAGACAGTCAGTGATAGAGAGGGAGAGACAGTGATAGAGAGAGAGAGACAGTGATAGACAGAGAGAGACAGTGATAGAGAGAGAGAGACAGTCAGTGATAGAAAGAGAGAGACAGTGATGGAGAGAGAGAGAGACAGTCAGTGATAGAGAGAGAGAGACAGTCAGTGATAGAGAGAGGAAGACAGTCAGTGATAGAGAGAGAGAGACAGTGATAGAGAGAGAGAGACAGTGATAGAGAGAGAGAGACAGTGATAGAGAGAGAGAGACAGTGATAGAGAGAGAGAGACAGTGATGGAGAGAGAGAGACAGTCAGTGATAGAGAGAGAGAGACAGTGATAGAGAGAGAGAGACAGTGATAGAGAGAGAGAGACAGTGAGAGAGAGAGAGTGTCAGTGATAGAGGGAGAGACAGTGATAGAGAGAGACAGTGATAGAGAGAGACAGTGATAGAGAGAGAGAGACAGTGATAGAGAGAGAGAGACAGTCAGTGATAGAGAGAGAGAGAGAGACAGTGATAGAGACAGTCAGTGATAGAGAGAGAGAGACAGTGATAGAGAGACGGTCAGTGATAGAGAGAGAGAGACAGTCAGTGATAGAGAGAGAGAGACAGTCAGTGATAGAGAGAGAGAGAGACAGTGATAGAGAGAGAGAATCAGTGATAGAGAGAGAGAGAGACAGTGATAGAGAGAGAGAGACAGTGATAGAGAGAGAGAGACAGTCAGTGATAGAGAGAGAGAGACAGTGATAGAGAGAGAGAGACAGTGATAGAGAGAGAGAGACAGTGATAGAGAGAGAGAGACAGTCAGTGATAGAGAGAGAGAGACAGTGATAGAGAGACAGTCAGTGATAGAGAGAGAGAGACAGTCAGTGAGAGAGAGAGAGAATCAGTGATAGAGATAGAGAGAGACAGTGATAGAGAGAGAGAGACAGTGATAGAGAGAGAGAGACAGTCAGTGATAGAGAGAGACAGTCAGTGATAGAGAGAGACAGAGAGAGAGAGAGAAAGTCAGTGACAGAGAGAGAGAGAGACAGTGATAGAGAGAGAGACAGTCAGTGATAGAGAGAGAGAGACAGTGATAGAGAGAGAGATAGAGAGAATGATAGAGAGAGAGAGAGTCAGTGATAGAGAGAGACAGTCAGTGATAGTCAGAGAGAGAGAGAGACAGTGATAGAGAGAGAGAGACAATCAGTGATAGAGAGAGAGAGAGACAGTGATAGAGAGAGAGAGAGAATGATAGAGAGAGAGAGAGTCAGTGATAGAGAGAGACAGTCAGTGATAGAGAGAGAGAGAGACAGTCAGTGAAAAAGAGAGAGACAGTGATAGAGAGAGAGAGACAGTCAGTGAGAGAGAGAGAGAGGCAGTGATAGAGAGAGAGAGACAGTCAGTGATAGAGAGAGAGAGACAGTCAGTGAGAGAGAGAGAGACAGTCAGTGATAGAGAGAGAGAGACAGTCAGTGAGAGAGAGGGAGACAGTCAGTGATAGAGGGAGAGAGAAAGTCAGTGAGAGAGAGAGAGAGACAGTCAGTGATAGAGGGAGAGAGACAGTCAGTGATAGAGAGAGAGAGACAGTCAGTGAGAGAGAGAGAGACAGTCAGTGATAGAGAGAGAGAGACAGTCAGTGAGAGAGAGGGAGACAGTCAGTGATAGAGAGAGAGAGACAGTCAGTGAGAGAGAGGGAGACAGTCAGTGATAGAGGGAGAGAGAAAGTCAGTGATAGAGAGAGAGAGAGAGTCAGTGATAGAGAGAGCAAGAGAGTGATAGAGAGAGAGAGACAGTCAGTGACAGAGAGAGGGAGACAGTCAGTGATAGAGAGAGGTAGTGATAGAGAGACAGTGAGAGAGAGAGAGAGAGACAGTGATAGAGAGAGAGAGAGACAGTCAGTGATGGAGAGAGAGAGAGACAGTGATAGAGAGAGAGAGACCGTCAGTGATGGAGAGAGAGAGACAGTCAGTGATAGAGAGAGGGAGAAAGTCAGTGATAGAGAGAGAGAGGCAGTGATAGAGAGAGAGAGACAGTCAGTGATAGAGAGAGAGTGACAGTGATAGAGAGAGAGAGAGACAGTGATAGAGAGAGAGAGACAGTGAGAGAGAGAGAGTGTCAGTGATAGAAAGAGAGAGACAGTGATAGAGAGAGAGAGACAGTGATAGAGAGAGAGAGACAGTCAGTGATAGAGAGAGAGAGACAGTGATAGAGAGAGAGAGAGACAGTCAGTGATGGAGAGAGAGAGACAGTCAGTGATAGAGAGAGGAAGACAGTCAGTGATAGAGAGAGAGAGACAGTGATAGAGAGAGAGAGACAGTCAGTGAGAGAGAGAGAGAGACAGTCAGTGATAGAGAGAGAGAGACAGTGATAGAGAGAGAGAGACAGTGATAGAGAGAGAGAGACAGTCAGTGATAGAAAGAGAGAGACAGTGATAGAGAGAGAGAGACAGTGATAGAGAGAGAGAGACAGTCAGTGATAGAGAGAGAGAGACAGTGATAGAGAGAGAGAGACAGTGATAGAGAGAGAGAGACAGTGATAGAGAGAGAGAGACAGTCAGTGATAGAAAGAGAGAGACAGTGATAGAGAGAGAGAGACAGTCAGTGATAGAGATAGAGAGACAGTGATAGAGAGAGAGAGAGACAGTCAGTGATGGAGAGAGAGAGACAGTCAGTGATAGAGAGAGGAAGACAGTCAGTGATAGAGAGAGAGAGACAGTGATAGAGAGAGAGAGACAGTGATAGAGAGAGGGAGAGACAGTCAGTGATAGAGAGAGAGAGACAGTGATAGAGAGAGAGAGATAGTGATAGAGAGAGAGAGACAGTGATAGAGAGAGAGAGACAGTCAGTGATAGAGAGAGAGAGACAGTGATAGAGAGAGAGAGACAGTGATAGAGAGAGAGAGACAGTGATAGAGAGAGAGAGACAGTCAGTGATAGAGAGAGAGAGACAGTGATAGAGAGAGAGAGACAGTGATAGAGAGAGAGAGACAGTGATAGAGAGAGAGAGACAGTCAGTGATAGAGAGAGAGACAGTGATAGAGAGAGAGAGACAGTGATAGAGAGAGAGAGACAGTGATAGAGAGAGAGAGACAGTGATAGAGAGAGAGAGACAGTCAGTGATAGAGAGAGAGAGAGAGACAGTGATAGAGAGAGAGAGAGACAGTCAGTGATGGAGAGAGAGAGACAGTCAGTGATAGAGAGAGGAAGACAGTCAGTGATAGAGAGAGAGAGACAGTGATAGAGAGAGAGAGACAGTGATAGAGAGAGAGAGAGACAGTGATAGAGAGAGAGAGACAGTCAGTGATAGAGAGAGAGAGACAGTGATAGAGAGAGAGAGACAGTGATAGAGAGAGAGAGACAGTGAGAGAGAGAGAGTGTCAGTGATAGAGAGAGAGACAGTGATAGAGCGAGACAGTGATAGAGAGAGAGAGACAGTGATAGAGAGAGAGAGACAGTGATAGAGAGAGAGAGACAGTCAGTGATAGAGAGAGAGAGAGAGACAGTGATAGAGACAGTCAGTGATAGAGAGAGAGAGACAGTGATAGAGAGACGGTCAGTGATAGAGAGAGAGAGACAGTCAGTGATAGAGAGAGAGAGACAGTCAGTGATAGAGAGAGAGAGAGACAGTGATAGAGAGAGAGAATCAGTGATAGAGAGAGAGAGAGACAGTGATAGAGAGAGACAGTGATAGAGAGAGAGAGACAGTCAGTGATAGAGAGAGAGAGACAGTGATAGAGAGAGAGAGACAGTGATAGAGAGAGAGAGACAGTGATAGAGAGAGAGAGACAGTCAGTGATAGAGAGAGAGAGACAGTGATAGAGAGACAGTCAGTGATAGAGAGAGAGAGACAGTCAGTGATAGAGAGAGAGAGAGAGAATCAGTGATAGAGAGAGAGAGAGACAGTGATAGAGAGAGAGAGACAGTGGTAGAGAGAGAGAGACAGTCAGTGATAGAGAGAGACAGTCAGTGATAGAGAGAGAGAGAGAGAGAGAAAGTCAGTGACAGAGAGAGAGAGAGACAGTGATAGAGAGAGAGACAGTCAGTGATAGAGAGAGAGAGACAGTGATAGAGAGAGAGATAGAGAGAATGATAGAGAGAGAGAGAGTCAGTGATAGAGAGAGACAGTCAGTGATAGTCAGAGAGAGAGAGAGACAGTGATAGAGAGAGAGAGACAATCAGTGATAGAGAGAGAGAGAGACAGTGATAGAGAGAGAGAGAATGATAGAGAGAGAGAGTCAGTGATAGAGAGAGACAGTCAGTGATAGAGAGAGAGAGAGACAGTCAGTGAAAAAGAGAGAGACAGTGATAGAGAGAGAGACAGTCAGTGAGAGAGAGAGAGAGGCAGTGATAGAGAGAGAGAGACAGTCAGTGAGAGAGAGAGAGAGACAGTCAGTGATAGAGAGAGAGAGACAGTCAGTGAGAGAGAGAGAGACAGTCAGTGATAGAGAGAGAGAGACAGTCAGTGAGAGAGAGGGAGACAGTCAGTGATAGAGGGAGAGAGAAAGTCAGTGATAGAGAGAGAGAGAGAGTCAGTGATAGAGAGAGCAAGAGAGTGATAGAGAGAGAGAGACAGTCAGTGACAGAGAGAGGGAGACAGTCAGTGATAGAGAGAGGTAGTGATAGAGAGACAGTGAGAGAGAGAGAGAGACAGTGATAGAGAGAGAGAGAGACAGTCAGTGATGGAGAGAGAGAGAGACAGTGATAGAGAGAGAGAGACCGTCAGTGATGGAGAGAGAGAGACAGTCAGTGATAGAGAGAGGGAGAAAGTCAGTGATAGAGAGAGAGAGGCAGTGATAGAGAGAGAGAGACAGTCAGTGATAGAGAGAGAGTGACAGTGATAGAGAGAGAGAGAGACAGTGATAGAGAGAGAGAGACAGTGAGAGAGAGAGAGTGTCAGTGATAGAAAGAGAGAGACAGTGATAGAGAGAGAGAGACAGTGATAGAGAGAGAGAGACAGTCAGTGATAGAGAGAGAGAGACAGTGATAGAGAGAGAGAGAGACAGTGATAGAGAGAGAGAGACAGTGAGAGAGAGAGAGTGTCAGTGATAGAAAGAGAGAGACAGTGATAGAGAGAGAGAGACAGTGATAGAGAGAGAGAGACAGTCAGTGATAGAGAGAGAGAGACAGTGATAGAGAGAGAGAGAGACAGTCAGTGATAGAGAGAGAGAGACAGTGATAGAGAGAGAGAGAGACAGTCAGTGATGGAGAGAGAGAGACAGTCAGTGATAGAGAGAGGAAGACAGTCAGTGATAGAGAGAGAGAGACAGTGATAGAGAGAGAGAGACAGTCAGTGAGAGAGAGAGAGAGACAGTCAGTGATAGAGAGAGAGAGACAGTGATAGAGAGAGAGAGACAGTGATAGAGAGAGAGAGACAGTCAGTGATAGAGAGAGAGAGACAGTGATAGAGAGAGAGAGACAGTGATAGAGAGAGAGAGACAGTCAGTGATAGAGAGAGAGAGACAGTGATAGAGAGAGAGAGACAGTGATAGAGAGAGAGAGACAGTGATAGAGAGAGAGAGACAGTCAGTGATAGAAAGAGAGAGACAGTGATAGAGAGAGAGAGACAGTCAGTGATAGAGATAGAGAGACAGTGATAGAGAGAGAGAGAGACAGTCAGTGATGGAGAGAGAGAGACAGTCAGTGATAGAGAGAGGAAGACAGTCAGTGATAGAGAGAGAGAGACAGTGATAGAGAGAGAGAGACAGTGATAGAGAGAGGGAGAGACAGTCAGTGATAGAGAGAGAGAGACAGTGATAGAGAGAGAGAGACAGTGATAGAGAGAGAGAGACAGTGATAGAGAGAGAGAGACAGTCAGTGATAGAGAGAGAGAGACAGTGATAGAGAGAGAGAGACAGTGATAGAGAGAGAGAGACAGTGATAGAGAGAGAGAGACAGTCAGTGATAGAGAGAGAGAGACAGTGATAGAGAGAGAGAGACAGTGATAGAGAGAGAGAGACAGTGATAGAGAGAGAGAGACAGTCAGTGATAGAGAGAGAGACAGTGATAGAGAGAGAGAGACAGTGATAGAGAGAGAGGGACAGTGATAGAGAGAGAGAGACAGTGATAGAGAGAGAGAGACAGTCAGTGATAGAGAGAGAGAGAGAGACAGTGATAGAGAGAGAGAGAGACAGTCAGTGATGGAGAGAGAGAGACAGTCAGTGATAGAGAGAGGAAGACAGTCAGTGATAGAGAGAGAGAGACAGTGATAGAGAGAGAGAGACAGTGATAGAGAGAGAGAGAGACAGTGATAGAGAGAGAGAGACAGTCAGTGATAGAGAGAGAGAGACAGTGATAGAGAGAGAGAGACAGTGATAGAGAGAGAGAGACAGTGAGAGAGAGAGAGTGTCAGTGATAGAGAGAGAGACAGTGATAGAGCGAGACAGTGATAGAGAGAGAGAGACAGTGATAGAGAGAGAGAGACAGTGATAGAGAGAGAGAGACAGTCAGTGATAGAGAGAGAGAGAGAGACAGTGATAGAGACAGTCAGTGATAGAGAGAGAGAGACAGTGATAGAGAGACGGTCAGTGATAGAGAGAGAGAGACAGTCAGTGATAGAGAGAGAGAGACAGTCAGTGATAGAGAGAGAGAGAGACAGTGATAGAGAGAGAGAATCAGTGATAGAGAGAGAGAGAGACAGTGATAGAGAGAGACAGTGATAGAGAGAGAGAGACAGTCAGTGATAGAGAGAGAGAGACAGTGATAGAGAGAGAGAGACAGTGATAGAGAGAGAGAGACAGTGATAGAGAGAGAGAGAGACAGTCAGTGATAGAGAGAGAGAGACAGTGATAGAGAGACAGTCAGTGATAGAGAGAGAGAGACAGTCAGTGATAGAGAGAGAGAGAGAGAATCAGTGATAGAGAGAGAGAGAGACAGTGATAGAGAGAGAGAGACAGTGATAGAGAGAGAGAGACAGTCAGTGATAGAGAGAGACAGTCAGTGATAGAGAGAGAGAGAGAGAAAGTCAGTGACAGAGAGAGAGAGAGACAGTGATAGAGAGAGAGACAGTCAGTGATAGAGAGAGAGAGACAGTGATAGAGAGAGAGATAGAGAGAATGATAGAGAGAGAGAGAGTCAGTGATAGAGAGAGACAGTCAGTGATAGTCAGAGAGAGAGAGAGACAGTGATAGAGAGAGAGAGACAATCAGTGATAGAGAGAGAGAGAGACAGTGATAGAGAGAGAGAGAATGATAGAGAGAGAGAGAGTCAGTGATAGAGAGAGACAGTCAGTGATAGAGAGAGAGAGAGACAGTCAGTGAAAAAGAGAGAGACAGTGATAGAGAGAGAGACAGTCAGTGAGAGAGAGAGAGAGGCAGTGATAGAGAGAGAGAGACAGTCAGTGAGAGAGAGAGAGAGACAGTCAGTGATAGAGAGAGAGAGACAGTCAGTGAGAGAGAGAGAGACAGTCAGTGATAGAGAGAGAGAGACAGTCAGTGAGAGAGAGGGAGACAGTCAGTGATAGAGGGAGAGAGAAAGTCAGTGATAGAGAGAGAGAGAGAGTCAGTGATAGAGAGAGCAAGAGAGTGATAGAGAGAGAGAGACAGTCAGTGACAGAGAGAGGGAGACAGTCAGTGATAGAGAGAGGTAGTGATAGAGAGACAGTGAGAGAGAGAGAGAGACAGTGATAGAGAGAGAGAGACAGTGAGAGAGAGAGAGACAGTGATAGAGAGAGAGAGACAGTCAGTGATAGAGAGAGAGAGACAGTGATAGAGAGAGAGAGACAGTGATAGAGAGAGAGAGACAGTGAGAGAGAGAGAGTGTCAGTGATAGAGAGAGAGACAGTGATAGAGCGAGACAGTGATAGAGAGAGAGAGACAGTGATAGAGAGAGAGAGACAGTGATAGAGAGAGAGAGACAGTCAGTGATAGAGAGAGAGAGAGAGACAGTGATAGAGACAGTCAGTGATAGAGAGAGAGAGACAGTGATAGAGAGACGGTCAGTGATAGAGAGAGAGAGACAGTCAGTGATAGAGAGAGAGAGACAGTCAGTGATAGAGAGAGAGAGAGACAGTGATAGAGAGAGAGAATCAGTGATAGAGAGAGAGAGAGACAGTGATAGAGAGAGACAGTGATAGAGAGAGAGAGACAGTCAGTGATAGAGAGAGAGAGACAGTGATAGAGAGAGAGAGACAGTGATAGAGAGAGAGAGACAGTGATAGAGAGAGAGAGACAGTCAGTGATAGAGAGAGAGAGACAGTGATAGAGAGACAGTCAGTGATAGAGAGAGAGAGACAGTCAGTGATAGAGAGAGAGAGAGAGAATCAGTGATAGAGAGAGAGAGAGACAGTGATAGAGAGAGAGAGACAGTGGTAGAGAGAGAGAGACAGTCAGTGATAGAGAGAGACAGTCAGTGATAGAGAGAGAGAGAGAGAGAGAAAGTCAGTGACAGAGAGAGAGAGAGACAGTGATAGAGAGAGAGACAGTCAGTGATAGAGAGAGAGAGACAGTGATAGAGAGAGAGATAGAGAGAATGATAGAGAGAGAGAGAGTCAGTGATAGAGAGAGACAGTCAGTGATAGTCAGAGAGAGAGAGAGACAGTGATAGAGAGAGAGAGACAATCAGTGATAGAGAGAGAGAGAGACAGTGATAGAGAGAGAGAGAATGATAGAGAGAGAGAGTCAGTGATAGAGAGAGACAGTCAGTGATAGAGAGAGAGAGAGACAGTCAGTGAAAAAGAGAGAGACAGTGATAGAGAGAGAGACAGTCAGTGAGAGAGAGAGAGAGGCAGTGATAGAGAGAGAGAGACAGTCAGTGAGAGAGAGAGAGAGACAGTCAGTGATAGAGAGAGAGAGACAGTCAGTGAGAGAGAGAGAGACAGTCAGTGATAGAGAGAGAGAGACAGTCAGTGAGAGAGAGGGAGACAGTCAGTGATAGAGGGAGAGAGAAAGTCAGTGATAGAGAGAGAGAGAGAGTCAGTGATAGAGAGAGCAAGAGAGTGATAGAGAGAGAGAGACAGTCAGTGACAGAGAGAGGGAGACAGTCAGTGATAGAGAGAGGTAGTGATAGAGAGACAGTGAGAGAGAGAGAGAGACAGTGATAGAGAGAGAGAGAGACAGTCAGTGATGGAGAGAGAGAGAGACAGTGATAGAGAGAGAGAGACCGTCAGTGATGGAGAGAGAGAGACAGTCAGTGATAGAGAGAGGGAGAAAGTCAGTGATAGAGAGAGAGAGGCAGTGATAGAGAGAGAGAGACAGTCAGTGATAGAGAGAGAGTGACAGTGATAGAGAGAGAGAGAGACAGTGATAGAGAGAGAGAGACAGTGAGAGAGAGAGAGTGTCAGTGATAGAAAGAGAGAGACAGTGATAGAGAGAGAGAGACAGTGATAGAGAGAGAGAGACAGTCAGTGATAGAGAGAGAGAGACAGTGATAGAGAGAGAGAGAGACAGTGATAGAGAGAGAGAGACAGTGAGAGAGAGAGAGTGTCAGTGATAGAAAGAGAGAGACAGTGATAGAGAGAGAGAGACAGTGATAGAGAGAGAGAGACAGTCAGTGATAGAGAGAGAGAGACAGTGATAGAGAGAGAGAGAGACAGTCAGTGATAGAGAGAGAGAGACAGTGATAGAGAGAGAGAGAGACAGTCAGTGATGGAGAGAGAGAGACAGTCAGTGATAGAGAGAGGAAGACAGTCAGTGATAGAGAGAGAGAGACAGTGATAGAGAGAGAGAGACAGTCAGTGAGAGAGAGAGAGAGACAGTCAGTGATAGAGAGAGAGAGACAGTGATAGAGAGAGAGAGACAGTGATAGAGAGAGAGAGACAGTCAGTGATAGAGAGAGAGAGACAGTGATAGAGAGAGAGAGACAGTGATAGAGAGAGAGAGACAGTCAGTGATAGAGAGAGAGAGACAGTGATAGAGAGAGAGAGACAGTGATAGAGAGAGAGAGACAGTGATAGAGAGAGAGAGACAGTCAGTGATAGAAAGAGAGAGACAGTGATAGAGAGAGAGAGACAGTCAGTGATAGAGATAGAGAGACAGTGATAGAGAGAGAGAGAGACAGTCAGTGATGGAGAGAGAGAGACAGTCAGTGATAGAGAGAGGAAGACAGTCAGTGATAGAGAGAGAGAGACAGTGATAGAGAGAGAGAGACAGTGATAGAGAGAGGGAGAGACAGTCAGTGATAGAGAGAGAGAGACAGTGATAGAGAGAGAGAGACAGTGATAGAGAGAGAGAGACAGTGATAGAGAGAGAGAGACAGTCAGTGATAGAGAGAGAGAGACAGTGATAGAGAGAGAGAGACAGTGATAGAGAGAGAGAGACAGTGATAGAGAGAGAGAGACAGTCAGTGATAGAGAGAGAGAGACAGTGATAGAGAGAGAGAGACAGTGATAGAGAGAGAGAGACAGTGATAGAGAGAGAGAGACAGTCAGTGATAGAGAGAGAGACAGTGATAGAGAGAGAGAGACAGTGATAGAGAGAGAGGGACAGTGATAGAGAGAGAGAGACAGTGATAGAGAGAGAGAGACAGTCAGTGATAGAGAGAGAGAGAGAGACAGTGATAGAGAGAGAGAGAGACAGTCAGTGATGGAGAGAGAGAGACAGTCAGTGATAGAGAGAGGAAGACAGTCAGTGATAGAGAGAGAGAGACAGTGATAGAGAGAGAGAGACAGTGATAGAGAGAGAGAGAGACAGTGATAGAGAGAGAGAGACAGTCAGTGATAGAGAGAGAGAGACAGTGATAGAGAGAGAGAGACAGTGATAGAGAGAGAGAGACAGTGAGAGAGAGAGAGTGTCAGTGATAGAGAGAGAGACAGTGATAGAGCGAGACAGTGATAGAGAGAGAGAGACAGTGATAGAGAGAGAGAGACAGTGATAGAGAGAGAGAGACAGTCAGTGATAGAGAGAGAGAGAGAGACAGTGATAGAGACAGTCAGTGATAGAGAGAGAGAGACAGTGATAGAGAGACGGTCAGTGATAGAGAGAGAGAGACAGTCAGTGATAGAGAGAGAGAGACAGTCAGTGATAGAGAGAGAGAGAGACAGTGATAGAGAGAGAGAATCAGTGATAGAGAGAGAGAGAGACAGTGATAGAGAGAGACAGTGATAGAGAGAGAGAGACAGTCAGTGATAGAGAGAGAGAGACAGTGATAGAGAGAGAGAGACAGTGATAGAGAGAGAGAGACAGTGATAGAGAGAGAGAGAGACAGTCAGTGATAGAGAGAGAGAGACAGTGATAGAGAGACAGTCAGTGATAGAGAGAGAGAGACAGTCAGTGATAGAGAGAGAGAGAGAGAATCAGTGATAGAGAGAGAGAGAGACAGTGATAGAGAGAGAGAGACAGTGATAGAGAGAGAGAGACAGTCAGTGATAGAGAGAGACAGTCAGTGATAGAGAGAGAGAGAGAGAAAGTCAGTGACAGAGAGAGAGAGAGACAGTGATAGAGAGAGAGACAGTCAGTGATAGAGAGAGAGAGACAGTGATAGAGAGAGAGATAGAGAGAATGATAGAGAGAGAGAGAGTCAGTGATAGAGAGAGACAGTCAGTGATAGTCAGAGAGAGAGAGAGACAGTGATAGAGAGAGAGAGACAATCAGTGATAGAGAGAGAGAGAGACAGTGATAGAGAGAGAGAGAATGATAGAGAGAGAGAGAGTCAGTGATAGAGAGAGACAGTCAGTGATAGAGAGAGAGAGAGACAGTCAGTGAAAAAGAGAGAGACAGTGATAGAGAGAGAGACAGTCAGTGAGAGAGAGAGAGAGGCAGTGATAGAGAGAGAGAGACAGTCAGTGAGAGAGAGAGAGAGACAGTCAGTGATAGAGAGAGAGAGACAGTCAGTGAGAGAGAGAGAGACAGTCAGTGATAGAGAGAGAGAGACAGTCAGTGAGAGAGAGGGAGACAGTCAGTGATAGAGGGAGAGAGAAAGTCAGTGATAGAGAGAGAGAGAGAGTCAGTGATAGAGAGAGCAAGAGAGTGATAGAGAGAGAGAGACAGTCAGTGACAGAGAGAGGGAGACAGTCAGTGATAGAGAGAGGTAGTGATAGAGAGACAGTGAGAGAGAGAGAGAGACAGTGATAGAGAGAGAGAGACAGTGAGAGAGAGAGAGAGACAGTGAGAGAGAGAGAGTGTCAGTGATAGAAAGAGAGAGACAGTGATAGAGAGAGAGAGACAGTGATAGAGAGAGAGAGACAGTCAGTGATAGAGAGAGAGAGACAGTGATAGAGAGAGAGAGAGACAGTCAGTGATGGAGAGAGAGAGACAGTCAGTGATAGAGAGAGGAAGACAGTCAGTGATAGAGAGAGAGAGACAGTGATAGAGAGAGAGAGACAGTCAGTGAGAGAGAGAGAGAGACAGTCAGTGATAGAGAGAGAGAGACAGTGATAGAGAGAGAGAGACAGTGATAGAGAGAGAGAGACAGTCAGTGATAGAGAGAGAGAGACAGTGATAGAGAGAGAGAGACAGTGATAGAGAGAGAGAGACAGTGATAGAGAGAGAGAGACAGTCAGTGATAGAGAGAGAGAGACAGTGATAGAGAGAGAGAGACAGTGATAGAGAGAGAGAGACAGTCAGTGATAGAAAGAGAGAGACAGTGATAGAGAGAGAGAGACAGTCAGTGATAGAGAGACAGTGATAGAGAGAGAGAGAGACAGTCAGTGATGGAGAGAGAGAGACAGTCAGTGATAGAGAGAGGA
This sequence comes from Mustelus asterias, assembly GCF_964213995.1. Taxonomy (NCBI): domain Eukaryota; kingdom Metazoa; phylum Chordata; class Chondrichthyes; order Carcharhiniformes; family Triakidae; genus Mustelus; species Mustelus asterias. Next base: position 32,929 of record NW_027592377.1, read on the forward strand.
AGACAGTCAGTGATAGAGAGAGAGAGACAGTGATAGAGAGAGAGAGACAGTGATAGAGAGAGGGAGAGACAGTCAGTGATAGAGAGAGAGAGACAGTGATAGAGAGAGAGAGACAGTGATAGAGAGAGAGAGACAGTGATAGAGAGAGAGAGACAGTCAGTGATAGAGAGAGAGAGACAGTGATAGAGAGAGAGAGACAGTGATAGAGAGAGAGAGACAGTGATAGAGAGAGAGAGACAGTCAGTGATAGAGAGAGAGAGACAGTGATAGAGAGAGAGAGACAGTGATAGAGAGAGAGAGAGACAGTGATAGAGAGAGAGAGACAGTCAGTGATAGAGAGAGAGAGACAGTGATAGAGAGAGAGAGACAGTGATAGAGAGAGAGAGACAGTGATAGAGAGAGAGAGACAGTCAGTGATAGAGAGAGAGAGACAGTCAGTGATAGAGAGAGAGAGACAGTGATAGAGAGAGAGAGAGACAGTCAGTGATGGAGAGAGAGAGACAGTCAGTGATAGAGAGAGGAAGACAGTCAGTGATAGAGAGAGAGAGACAGTGATAGAGAGAGAGAGACAGTGATAGAGAGAGAGAGACAGTGATAGAGAGAGAGAGACAGTCAGTGATAGAGAGAGAGAGACAGTGATAGAGAGAGAGAGACAGTGATAGAGAGAGAGAGACGGTGAGAGAGTGAGAGTGTCAGTGATAGAGAGAGAGACAGTGATAGAGCGAGACAGTGATAGAGAGAGAGAGACAGTGATAGAGAGAGAGAGAGACAGTGATAGAGAGAGAGAGACAGTCAGTGATAGAGAGAGAGAGAGAGACAGTGATAGAGACAGTCAGTGATAGAGAGAGAGAGACAGTCAGTGATAGAGAGAGAGAGACAGTGATAGAGAGACGGTCAGTGATAGAGAGAGAGAGACAGTCAGTGATAGAGAGAGAGAGACATAGAACATAGAACATAGAACATTACAGCGCAGAACAGGCCCTTCGGCCCACGATGTTGCACCGACCAGTTAAAAAAAAAACTGTGACCCTCCAACCTAAACCAATTTCTTTTCGTCCATGAACCTATCTACGGATCTCTTAAACGCCCCCAAACTAGGCGCATTTACTACTGATGCTGGCAGGGCATTCCAATCCCTCACCACCCTCTGGGTAAAGAACCTACCCCTGACATCGGTTCTATAACTACCCCCCCTCAATTTAAAGCCATGCCCCCTCGTGCTGGATTTCTCCATCAGAGGAAAAAGGCTATCACTATCCACCCTATCTAAACCTCTAATCATCTTATATGTTTCAATAAGATCCCCTCTTAGCCGCCGCCTTTCCAGCGAAAACAATCCCAAATCCCTCAGCCTCTCCTCATAGGATCTCCCCTCCATACCAGGCAACATCCTGGTAAACCTCCTCTGCACCCTCTCCAAAGCCTCCACATCCTTCCTGTAATGTGGGGACCAGAACTGCACACAGTACTCCAAGTGCGGCCGCACCAGAGTTGTGTACAGTTGCAACATAACGCTACGACTCCTAAATTCAATCCCCCTACCAATAAACGCCAAGACACCATATGCCTTCTTAACAACCTTATCTACTTGATTCCCAACTTTCAGGGATCTATGCACACATACACCTAGATCCCTCTGCTCCTCCACACTATTCAAAGTCCTCCCGTTAGCCCTATACTCAACACATCTGTTATTCCTACCAAAGTGAATTACCTCACACTTCTCCGCATTAAACTCCATCCGCCACCTCTCGGCCCAACTTTGCAACCTGTCTAAGTCTTCCTGCAAACTACGACACCCTTCCTCACTGTCTACCACACCACCGACTTTGGTGTCATCAGCAAATTTGCTAATCCACCCAACTATACCCTCATCCAGATCATTAATAAATATTACAAACAGCAGTGGCCCCAAAACAGATCCCTGAGGTACACCACTTGTAACCGCACTCCATGATGAATATTTACTATCAACCACCACCCTCTGTTTCCTATCCGCTAGCCAATTCCTGATCCAATTTCCTAGATCACCCCCAATCCCATACATCTGCATTTTCTGCAGAAGCCTACCATGGTGAACCTTATCAAACGCCTTACTAAAATCCATATATACCACGTCCACTGCCTTGCCCCCATCCACCTCCTTGGTCACTTTCTCAAAAAACTCAATAAGGTTAGTAAGGCACGACCTACCTGCCACAAAACCATGCTGACTATCACCTATCAATTCATTACTCTCCAAATAACTATAAATCCTATCCCTTATAATTTTTTCCAACATCTTGCCGACAACAGAAGTGAGACTCACCGGTCTATAATTCCCGGGGAAGTCTCTGTTCCCCTTCTTAAACAATGGGACAACATTCGCTAACCTCCAATCTTCTGGTACTATACCAGAGGCCAACGACGACCTGAAGATCAGAGCCAGAGGCTCTGCAATCACTTCTCTTGCCTCCCAGAGAATCCTTGGATAAATCCCATCCGGACCAGGGGATTTATCTATTTTCAGACCCTCCAGAATATCCTGCACATCCTCCTTATCAACTGTAATACTGTCTATTCTACTCCCTTGCAACCCAGTGTCCTCCTCAGCTATATTCATGTCCCCTTGCGTGAACACCGAAGAGAAATATTGGTTCAATGCTTCACCAATCTCCTCCGGTTCCACACATAACTTCCCTCTGCCATCTATAACTGGCCCTAAACTTGCCCTAACCAACCTTCTGTTCTTGACATACCTATAGAACGCCTTAGGATTCTCTTTAACCCTATCCGCCAAAGTCTTCTCATGTCCCCTTTTAGCCCTTCTAAGCTCGCTCTTCAACTCCCTCTTAGCCAATCTAAAGCTTTCTAGTGCACTACCCGAGTGCTCACGTCTCATCCGAACATAAGCCTCCTTTTTCTTTTTAACCAACAAAGAAACTTTTTTGGTGCACCACGGTTCCCTCGCCCTACCAATTCCTCCTTGCCTGACAGGGACATACCTATCACAGACTCGCAGTAGCTGCTCCTTGAAAAAAACTCCACATGTCGGACGTTCCCAGTCCCTGTAATCTCCTAGTCCAACCTATGTTTCCTAATTCTCTCCTAATAGCCTCATAATTACCCTTCCCCCAGCTAAAACCACTGGCCCGAGGTTCATGCCTATCCCTTTCCATCACTAAGGTGAACGTAACCGAATTGTGGTCACTATCACCAAAATGCACACCAACTTCCAAGTCTAGCACCTGGTCTGGCTCATTTCCCAGCACCAGATCCAATATAGCCTCACCTCTAGTTGGCCTGTCTACATACTGAGTCAAAAAACCTTCCTGCACGCTTTGAACAAAAACTGACCCCTCTAACGAGCTAGAGCTATAACAATTCCAGTCAATATTAGTCAAGTTAAAATCCCCCATAACAATTGCCCTATTACTTTCACTCCTAAGCAGGATTGACTCCGCAATCCTTTCCTCAACCTCTCTAGAACTTTTAGGAGGTCTATAAAAGACTCCCAACAGGGTGACCTCTCCTCTCCTATTTCTAATCTCCGCCCATACTACCTCAACAGATAAGTCCTCATCAAACCTCCTCTCTGACACTGTGATACAATCTCTGACCAATAATGCTACCCCTCCTCCTCTTCTACCTCCTTCCCTACTTCGACTAAAACATTTGAACCCCGGGACCTGCAGCATCCATTCCTGCCCCTGCTCTATCCATGTCTCTGAAATAGCCACAACATCGAAGTCCCAGGTACTGATCCACGCTGCAAGTTCACCCACTTTATTGCGAATACTCCTGGCATTGAAGTATACACATTTCAAACCCTGCTCCACCCCACCTCTGCAATGCCGTGCATTGCAGTCCCCATCCATGCATCCCTCACTTTCAGCCCCACTACTCAGGATCCCTCCCCCCCCCCGAATCAGTTTAAACCTCCTTGCATGGCCTTAGCAAATTTACCCCCCAGGATATTGGTCCCCTTCTGATTAAGGTGTAGACCATCCTTCTCATAGAGGTCACACCTTCCCCAGTACGAGCCCCAATTGCTTAAGTACCTGAACCCCTCCCTCCTGCACCATCCCCTCAGCCATGAATTCAAACCTTCCCTCTCCCTATTCCTCTCTAAACTATCCCGTGGTACAGGCAAGAGTCCAGAGATAACCACTCTGTCAGTCTTGGCCTTTAGTTTCCACCCCAACTCCATAAATCCCTGCCTAATATCCCCTTCCCCTATCCTCCCTATGTCGTGTGTCCCCACATGTACAATAACTTGTGGTTTATCTCCCTCCCCCCTAAGAATCCTGAATACCCTGTCAGACACATCCCGGACCCCAGCCCCTGGTAGGCAACACACCAACCCTGAGTCCCTACCTTTAGTTCCGACCCTCCTATCTGTCCCCTTAATTGTGGAGTCCCCAATCACAAGGCCCAGTCTTTTACAGCCCCTAACCACCTGAGCTTTCTCACTCGGCTCACCCCCAGAGATCTGCTCTCTATGCTCAGTTGATTCCTCAGTGGTTGACAGTCAGTGATAGAGAGAGAGAGAGACAGTGATAGAGAGAGAGAATCAGTGATAGAGAGAGAGAGAGACAGTGATAGAGAGAGAGAGACAGTGATAGAGAGAGAGAGACAGTCAGTGATAGAGAGAGACAGTCAGTGATAGAGAGAGAGAGACAGTGATAGAGAGACAGTCAGTGATAGAGAGAGAGAGACAGTCAGTGATAGAGAGAGAGAGAGAATCAGTGATAGAGAGAGAGAGAGACAGTGATAGAGAGAGAGAGACAGTGATAGAGAGAGAGAGACAGTCAGTGATAGAGAGAGACAGTCAGTGATAGAGAGAGAGAGAGAGAAAGTCAGTGACAGAGAGAGAGAGAGACAGTGATAGAGAGAGAGACAGTCAGTGATAGAGAGAGAGAAACAGTGATAGAGAGAGAGATAGAGAGAATGATAGAGAGAGAGAGAGTCAGTGATAGAGAGAGAGAGAGAGAGAAAGATAGAGAGAGAGAGACAGTGATAGAGAGAGAGAGAGAATCAGTGATAGAGAGAGAGAGAGACAGTGATAGAGAGAGAGAGAGAGAGAATGATAGAGAGAGAGAGAGTCAGTGATAGAGAGAGACAGTCAGTGATAGACAGAGAGAGAGACAGTCAGTGATAGAGAGAGAGACAGTGATAGAGAGAGAGACAGTGATAGAGAGAGAGAGAGACAGTGAGAGAGAGAGGGAGACAGTGATAGAGAGAGAGAGACAGTCAGTGATAGAGAGAGAGAGAGACAGTCAGTGAAAAAGAGAGAGAGAGAGACAGTCAGTGATAGACAGAGAGAGGGACAGTCAGTGATAGAGAGAGAGACAGTCAGTGATAGAGAGAAAGAGACAGTGATAGAGAGAGAGAGAGTCAGTGAGGGAGAGAGAGAGACAGTCAGTGATAGAGAGAGAGAGAGACAGTCAGTGAAAAAGAGAGAGACAGTGATAGAGAGAGAGAGACAGTCAGTGAGAGAGAGAGAGAGACAGTCAGTGATAGAGAGAGAGAGACAGTCAGTGAGAGAGAGAGAGACAGTCAGTGATAGAGAGAGAGAGACAGTCAGTGAGAGAGAGGGAGACAGTCAGTGATAGAGGGAGAGAGAAAGTCAGTGATAGAGAGAGAGAGAGAGTCAGTGATAGAGAGAGCAAGAGAGTGATAGAGAGAGGGAGACAGTCAGTGATAGAGAGAGAGAGGTAGTGATAGAGAGACAGTGAGAGAGAGAGACAGTGATAGAGACAGTCAGTGATAGAGAGAGACAGACATTGATAGAGAGAGACAGTGATAGAGAGAGAGACAGTGATAGAGAGAGAGAGACAGTCAGTGATAGAGAGAGAGAGAGAGACAATCAGTGATAGAGAGAGAGAGAGTGATAGAGAGAGAGACAGTGATAGAGAGAGAGACAATCAATGACAGAGTGAGAGAGAGAGAGTGATAGAGAGAGAGAGAGACAGTCAGTGATAGAGAGATAGAGTGATAGAGAGAGAGAGTCAGTGAGAGAGAGAGAATGATAGAGAGAGAGTGACAGTCAGTGATAGAGAGAGAGACAGTGATAGAGAGAGAGAGAGAGAGACAGTGATAGAGAGAGAGAGACAGTGATAGAGAGAGAGAGAGACAGTGATAGAGAGAGAGAGACAGTGATAGAGAGAGAGACAGTGATAGAGAGAGAGAGTGATAGAGAGAGAGGGACAGTCAGTGATAGAGAGAGAGAGAGAGAGACAGTCAGTGATAGAGAGAGAGACAGTGATAGAGAGAGAGAGTGATAGAGAGAGAGAGGCAGTCAGTGACAGAGAGAGAGAGAGAGACAGTGATAGAGAGAGAGAGACAGTGATAGAGAGAGAGAGACATTCAGTGATAGAGGGAGAGAGACAGTCAGTGATAGAGAGAGAGAGACAGTCAGTGATAGAGAGAGAGAGACAGTGATAGAGAGACATTCAGTGATAGAGAGAGAGAGACAGTCAGTGATAGAGAGAGAGAGACAGTCAGTGATAGAGAGAGAGAGACAGTGATAGAGAGAGAGAATCAGTGATAGAGAGAGAGAGAGACAGTGATAGAGAGAGAGAGACAGTGATAGAGAGAGAGAGACAGTCAGTGATAGAGAGAGACAGTCAGTGATAGAGAGAGAGAGACAGTGATAGAGAGACAGTCAGTGATAGAGAGAGAGAGACAGTGATAGAGAGAGAGAGACAGTCAGTGATAGAGAGAGAGAGACAGTCAGTGATAGAGAGAGAGAGACAGTCAGTGATAGAGAGAGAGAGACAGTCAGTGATAGAGAGAGAGAGACAGTCAGTGATAGAGAGAGAGAGACAGTGATAGAGAGACAGTCAGTGATAGAGAGAGAGAGACAGTCAGTGATAGAGAGAGAGAGACAGTCAGTGATAGAGAGAGAGAGACAGTGATAGAGAGACAGTCAGTGATAGAGAGAGAGAGACAGTCAGTGATAGAGAGAGAGAGACAGTCAGTAATAGAGAGAGAGAATCAGTGATAGAGAGAGAGAGACAGTGATAGAGAGAGAGAATCAGTGATAGAGAGAGAGAGAGACAGTGATAGAGAGAGAGAGACAGTGATAGAGAGAGAGAGACAGTCAGTGATAGAGAGAGACAGTCAGTGATAGAGAGAGAGAGAGAGAGAAAGTCAGTGACAGAGAGAGAGAGAGACAGTGATAGAGAGAGAGAGACCGTCAGTGATAGAGAGAGACAGTCAGTGATAGAGAGAGAGAGAAAGTCAGTGACAGAGAGAGAGAGAGACAGTGATAGAGAGAGAGAGACAGTCAGTGATAGAGAGAGAGACAGTCAGTGATAGAGAGAGAGAGAGAGAGAGAATGATAGAGAGAGAGAGAGACAGTGATAGAGAGAGAGAGAGAGAGAATGATAGAGAGAGAGAGAGACAGTGATAGAGAGAGAGAGACAATCAGTAATAGAGAGAGAGAGAGACAGTGATAGAGAGAGAGAGAGAGAGAATGATAGAGAGAGAGAGAGACAGTGATAGAGAGAGAGAGAGAGAGAATGATAGAGAGAGAGAGAGTCAGTGATAGAGAGAGAGACAGTGATAGAGAGAGAGAGAGTCAGTGAGAGAGAGAGAGAGACAGTAATAGAGAGAGAGAGAGACAGTCAGTGATAGAGAGAGAGACAGTGATAGAGAGAGAGAGAGTCAGTGATAGAGAGAGAGAGAGACAGTCAGTGATAGAGAGAAAGAGACAGTGATAGAGAGAGAAAGACAGTCAGTGATAGAGGGAGAGACAGTGATAGAGAGAGAGAGACAGTCAGTGAGAGAGAGAGAGAGACAGTCAGTGATAGAGAGAGAGAGACAGTCAGTGAGAGAGAGAGAGACAGTCAGTGATAGAGAGAGAGAGACAGTGATAGAGAGAGAGAGAGTCAGTGAGAGAGAGAGAGAGACAGTCAGTGATAGAGGGAGAGACAGTGATAGAGAGAGAGAGACAGTCAGTGAGAGAGAGAGAGAGACAGTCAGTGATAGAGAGAGAGAGACAGTCAGTGAGAGAGAGAGAGACAGTCAGTGATAGAGAGAGAGAGACAGTCAGTGAGAGAGAGGGAGACAGTCAGTGATAGAGAGAGAGAGAAAGTCAGTGATAGAGAGAGAGAGTCAGTGATAGAGAGAGCAAGAGAGTGATAGAGAGAGAGAGACAGTCAGTGACAGAGAGAGGGAGACAGTCAGTGATAGAGAGAGAGAGGCAGTGATAGAGAGAGAGAGAGACAGTCAGTGATGGAGAGAGAGAGAGACAGTGATAGAGAGAGAGAGACCGTCAGTGATGGAGAGAGAGAGACAGTCAGTGATAGAGAGAGGGAGAAAGTCAGTGATAGAGAGAGAGAGGCAGTGATAGAGAGAGAGAGACAGTCAGTGATAGAGAGAGAGTGACAGTGATAGAGAGAGAGAGAGACAGTGATAGAGAGAGAGAGACAGTGAGAGAGAGAGAGTGTCAGTGATTGAAAGAGAGAGACAGTGATAGAGAGAGAGAGAGAGACAGTGATAGAGAGAGAGACAGTGATAGAGAGAGAGAGAGACAGTGATAGAGAGAGAGAGAGACAGTGATAGAGAGAGAGAGAGACAGTGATAGAGGGTGAGAGAGACAGTCAGTTATAGAGAGAGAGAGAGACAGTGACAGAGAGAGAGACAGTCAGTGATGGAGAGAGTGAGACAGTCAGTGATAGAGAGAGGGAGACAGTCAGTGATAGAGAGAGAGAGGCAGTGATAGAGAGAGAGACAGTCAGTGATAGAGAGAGAGAGACAGTGATAGAGAGAGAGAGACAGTGAGAGAGAGAGTCAGTGATAGAGAGAGAGACAGTGATAGAGAGACAGAGACAGTGATAGAGAGAGAGGGACAGTGATAGAGAGAGGGAGAGACAGTCAGTGATAGAGAGAGACAGTGATAGAGACAGTCAGTGATAGAGAGAGACAGACATTGATAGAGAGAGACAGTGATAGAGAGAGAGAGACAGTGATAGAGAGAGAGAGACAGTCAGTGATAGAGAGAGAGAGAGAGAGACAATCAGTGATAGAGAGAGAGAGAGTGATAGAGAGAGAGACAGTGATAGAGAGAGAGACAGTCAGTGACAGAGAGAGAGAGAGAGAGTGATAGAGAGAGAGAGACAGTCAGTGATAGAGAGATAGAGTGATAGAGAGAGAGAGTTAGTGAGAGAGAGAGAATGATAGAGAGAGAGTGACAGTCAGTGATAGAGAGGGAGACAGTGATAGAGAGAGAGAGAGACAGTGATAGAGAGAGAGAGAGACAGTGATAGAGAGAGAGAGAGACAGTGATAGAGAGAGAGAGACAGTGATAGAGAGAGAGAGACAGTGATAGAGAGAGAGAGACAGTGATAGAGAGACAGTCAGTGATAGAGAGAGAGAGACAGTGATAGAGAGAGAGAGAGAGAGTGATAGAGAGAGAGACAGTAATAGAGAGAGAGAGACAGTGATAGAGAGAGAGAGAGTCAGTGATAGAGAGAGAGACAGTGATAGAGAGAGAGAGAGAGAATGATAGAGAGAGTCAGTGATAGAGAGAGAGAGAGAGTGATAGAGAGAGAGAGACCGTCAGTGATAGAGAGAGAGAGAGTGATAGAGAGACAGTCAGTGAGAGAGAGAGAGAGAGACAGTGAGAGAGAGAGAGAGAGACAGTGATAGAGAGAGAGAGAGAGAATGATAGAGAGAGAGAGACAGTCAGTGATAGGGAGAGAGAGAGACAGTGATAGAGAGAGAGAGACAATCAGTGATAGAGAGAGAGAGACAGTGATAGAGAGAGAGACAGTCAGTGATAGAGAGAGACAGTCAGTGATAGACAGAGACAGAGACAGTGATAGAGAGAGAGAGACAGTGATAGAGAGAGAGAGAGAATGATAGAGAGAGAGAGACAGTCAGTGATAGAGAGAGACAGGCAGTGATAGACAGAGAGAGAGACAGTCAGTGATAGAGAGAGAGAGAGACAGTGATAGAGAGAGAGACAGTGATAGAGAGAGAGAGACAGTCAGTGATAGAGAGAGAGAGGCAGTGATAGAGAGAGAGAGTGATAGAGAGAGAGAGACAGTCAGTGATAGACAGAGAGAGAGACAGTCAGCGATAGAGAGAGAGAGAGAGTGATAGAGAGAGAGACAGTCAGTGATAGAGAGAGCGAGAGACAGTGATAGAGAGAGAGAGAGTCAGTGAGAGAGAGAGAGACAGTCAGTGAAAAAGAGAGAGACAGTCAGTGAAGACAGAGAGAGAGACAGTCAGCGATGGAGAGAGAGAGAGAGAGAGTGATAGAGAGAGAGATAGTCAGTGATAGAGAGAGCGAGAGACAGTGATACACAGAGAGAGACAGTCAGTGATAGAGAGAAAGAGACAGTGATAGAGAGAGAGAGAGACAGTGAGAGAGAGAGAGAGAGAGAGAGAGAGACAGTCAGTGATAGAGAGAGAGAGAGACAGTCAGTGAAAAAGAGAGAGACAGTGATAGAGAGACAGTCAGTGAGAGAGAGAGAAAGACAGTCAGTGATAGAGAGAGAGAGAGACAGTCAGTGATAGAGAGAGAGAGACAGTGATAGAGAGAGAGAGAGACAGTCAGTGATGGAGAGAGAGAGACAGTCAGTGATAGAGAGAGAGAGAGAGAGACAGTGATAGAGAGAGAGAGACAGTGAGAGAGAGAGAGTGTCAGTGATAGAGAGAGAGACAGTGATAGAGAGAGACAGTGATAGAGAGAGAGAGACAGTGATAGAGAGAGAGAGAGAGACAGTCAGTGATAGAGAGAGAGAGAGAGACAGTGATAGAGACAGTCAGTGATAGAGAGAGAGAGACAGTGATAGAGAGAGACAGTGATAGAGAGAGACAGTCAGTGATAGAGAGAGAGAGAGACAGTCAGTGATAGAGAGAGAGAGAGTGATAGAGAGAGAGACAGTGATAGAGAGAGACACAGTCAGTGATAGAGAGAGAGAGAGAGAGTGATAGAGAGACAGTCAGTGATAGAGAGAGAGAGTGATAGAGAGAGAGCGAGAGTCAGTGATAGAGAGAGAATGATAGAGAGAGAGTGACAGTCAGTGATAGAGAGAGAGACAGTGATAGAGAGAGAGACAGTGATAGAGAGAGAGAGAGACAGTGATAGAGAGAGAGAGAGACAGTGATAGAGAGAGAGACAGTGATAGAGAGAGAGAGAGAGACAGTGATAGAGAGAGAGAGACAGTGATAGAGAGAGAGACAGTGATAGAGAGACAGTCAGTGATAGAGAGAGAGAGAGACAGTGATAGAGAGAGAGAGAGACAGTGATGGAGAGACAGTGATAGAGAGAGAGAGGAGAGAGAGAGAGTCAGTGATAGAGAGAGAGAGACAGTGATAGAGAGAGAGAGAGAGAATGATAGAGAGAGAGAGAGTCAGTGAAAGAGAGAGAGAGAGAGCGATAGAGAGAGAGAGACAGTCAGTGATAGAGAGAGAGAGACAGTCAGTGATAGAGAGAGAGAGAGAGAGTGATAGAAAGAGAGAGAGAGAATGATAGAGAGAGAGAGACAGTCAGTGATAGAGAGAGAGAGAGTGATAGAGAGAGAGACAGGGATAGAGAGAGAGAGGCAGTGATAGAGAGAGAGAGAGACAGTCAGTGATGGGGAGAGTGAGACAGTCAGTGATAGAGAGAGAGAGAGACAGTCAGTGATGGGGAGAGAGAGACAGTCAGTGATCGAGAGAGGGAGACAGTCAGTGATAGAGAGAGAGAGGCAGTGATAGAGAGAGAGAGACAGTCAGTGATAGAGAGAGACAGTGATAGAGAGAGAGACAGTGATAGAGAGAGAGAGAGACAGTGAGAGAGAGAGAGTGTCAGTGATAGAGAGAGAGACAGTGATAGAGAGAGAGAGAAAGTGATAGAGAGAGAGAGACAGTGATAGAGAGAGAGAGACAGTGATAGAGAGAGAGAGAGAGACAGTCAGTGATAGAGAGAGAGAGAGTGATAGAGAGAGAGACAGTGATAGAGAGAGAGAGAGAGAGTGATAGAGAGACAGTGATAGAGAGAGAGAGACAGTGATAGAGAGAGAGAGACAGTCAGTGCTAGAGAGAGAGAGACAGTGATAGAGAGAGAGAGAGACAGTCAGTGATCGAGAGAGAGAGAGACAGTCAGTGATAGAGAGAGAGAGAGAGACAGTCAGTGATAGAGAGAGAGAGCCAGTCAGTGAAAGAGAGAGAGAGAGACAGTCAGTGATAGAGAGAGAGAGAGAGAGACAGTCAGTGATAGAGAGAGAGACAGTCAGTGATAGCGAGAGAGAGAGACAGTCAGTGATAGAGAGAGAGAGACAGTGCTAGAGAGAGAGAGAGAGACAGTCAGTGAGAGAGAGAGAGAGAGACAGTCAGTGATAGAGAGAGACAGTCAGTGATAGAGAGAGAGAGAGAGAGACAGTCACTGATAGAGAGAGAGAGAGACAGTCAGTGATAGAGAGAGAGAGACAGTCAGTGATAGAGAGAGAGTGACAGTCAGTGATAGAGAGAGAGAGAGACAGTCAGTGATAGAGAGAGAGAGACAGTCAGTGATAGAGAGAGGGAGAGACAGTCAGTGATAGAGAGAGAGAGACAGTCAGTGATAGAGAGAGAGAGAGTGATAGAGAGAGAGACAGTGATAGAGAGAGAGAGAGAGTGATAGAGAGACAGTGATAGAGAGAGAGAGACAGTGATAGAGAGAGAGAGAGAGAGAATGATAGAGAGAGAGAGAGACAGTGATAGAGAGAGAGAGACAATCAGTAATAGAGAGAGAGAGAGACAGTGATAGAGAGAGAGAGAGAGAGAATGATAGAGAGAGAGAGAGACAGTGATAGAGAGAGAGAGAGAGAGAATGATAGAGAGAGAGAGAGTCAGTGATAGAGAGAGAGACAGTGATAGAGAGAGAGAGAGTCAGTGAGAGAGAGAGAGAGACAGTAATAGAGAGAGAGAGAGACAGTCAGTGATAGAGAGAGAGACAGTGATAGAGAGAGAGAGAGTCAGTGATAGAGAGAGAGAGAGACAGTCAGTGATAGAGAGAAAGAGACAGTGATAGAGAGAGAAAGACAGTCAGTGATAGAGGGAGAGACAGTGATAGAGAGAGACAGTCAGTGAGAGAGAGAGAGAGACAGTCAGTGATAGAGAGAGAGAGACAGTCAGTGAGAGAGAGAGAGACAGTCAGTGATAGAGAGAGAGAGACAGTGATAGAGAGAGAGAGAGTCAGTGAGAGAGAGAGAGAGACAGTCAGTGATAGAGGGAGAGACAGTGATAGAGAGAGAGAGACAGTCAGTGAGAGAGAGAGAGAGACAGTCAGTGATAGAGAGAGAGAGACAGTCAGTGAGAGAGAGAGAGACAGTCAGTGATAGAGAGAGAGAGACAGTCAGTGAGAGAGAGGGAGACAGTCAGTGATAGAGAGAGAGAGAAAGTCAGTGATAGAGAGAGAGAGTCAGTGATAGAGAGAGCAAGAGAGTGATAGAGAGAGAGAGACAGTCAGTGACAGAGAGAGGGAGACAGTCAGTGATAGAGAGAGAGAGGCAGTGATAGAGAGAGAGAGAGACAGTCAGTGATGGAGAGAGAGAGAGACAGTGATAGAGAGAGAGAGACCGTCAGTGATGGAGAGAGAGAGACAGTCAGTGATAGAGAGAGGGAGAAAGTCAGTGATAGAGAGAGAGAGGCAGTGATAGAGAGAGTGAGACAGTCAGTGATAGAGAGAGAGTGACAGTGATAGAGAGAGAGAGAGACAGTGATAGAGAGAGAGAGACAGTGAGAGAGAGAGAGTGTCAGTGATTGAAAGAGAGAGACAGTGATAGAGAGAGAGAGAGAGACAGTGATAGAGAGAGAGAGAGACAGTGATAGAGAGAGAGAGAGACAGTGATAGAGAGAGAGAGACAGTGATAGAGGGTGAGAGAGACAGTCAGTTATAGAGAGAGAGAGAGACAGTGACAGAGAGAGAGACAGTCAGTGATGGAGAGAGTGAGACAGTCAGTGATAGAGAGAGGGAGACAGTCAGTGATAGAGAGAGAGAGGCAGTGATAGAGAGAGAGACAGTCAGTGATAGAGAGAGAGAGACAGTGATAGAGAGAGAGAGACAGTGAGAGAGAGAGTCAGTGATAGAGAGAGAGACAGTGATAGAGAGACAGAGACAGTGATAGAGAGAGAGGGACAGTGATAGAGAGAGGGAGAGACAGTCAGTGATAGAGAGAGACAGTGATAGAGACAGTCAGTGATAGAGAGAGACAGACATTGATAGAGAGAGACAGTGATAGAGAGAGAGAGACAGTGATAGAGAGAGAGAGACAGTCAGTGATAGAGAGAGAGAGAGAGAGACAATCAGTGATAGAGAGAGAGAGAGTGATAGAGAGAGAGACAGTGATAGAGAGAGAGACAGTCAGTGACAGAGAGAGAGAGAGAGAGTGATAGAGAGAGAGAGACAGTCAGTGATAGAGAGATAGAGTGATAGAGAGAGAGAGTCAGTGAGAGAGAGAGAATGATAGAGAGAGAGTGACAGTCAGTGATAGAGAGGGAGACAGTGATAGAGAGAGAGAGAGACAGTGATAGAGAGAGAGAGAGACAGTGATAGAGAGAGAGAGAGACAGTGATAGAGAGAGAGAGACAGTGATAGAGAGAGAGAGACAGTGATAGAGAGAGAGAGACAGTGATAGAGAGACAGTCAGTGATAGAGAGAGAGAGACAGTGATAGAGAGAGAGAGAGAGAGAGTGATAGAGAGAGAGACAGTAATAGAGAGAGAGAGACAGTGATAGAGAGAGAGAGAGTCAGTGATAGAGAGAGAGACAGTGATAGAGAGAGAGAGAGAGAATGATAGAGAGAGTCAGTGATAGAGAGAGAGAGAGAGTGATAGAGAGAGAGAGACAGTCAGTGATAGAGAGAGAGAGAGTGATAGAGAGACAGTCAGTGAGAGAGAGAGAGAGAGACAGTGAGAGAGAGAGAGAGACAGTGATAGAGAGAGAGAGAGAGAATGATAGAGAGAGAGAGACAGTCAGTGATAGGGAGAGAGAGAGACAGTGATAGAGAGAGAGAGACAATCAGTGATAGAGAGAGAGAGACAGTGATAGAGAGAGAGACAGTCAGTGATAGAGAGAGACAGTCAGTGATAGACAGAGACAGAGACAGTGATAGAGAGAGAGAGACAGTGATAGAGAGAGAGAGAGAATGATAGAGAGAGAGAGACAGTCAGTGATAGAGAGAGACAGGCAGTGATAGACAGAGAGAGAGACAGTCAGTGATAGAGAGAGAGACAGTGATAGAGAGAGAGACAGTGATAGAGAGAGAGAGACAGTCAGTGATAGAGAGAGAGAGGCAGTGATAGAGAGAGAGAGTGATAGAGAGAGAGAGACAGTCAGTGATAGACAGAGAGAGAGACAGTCAGCGATAGAGAGAGAGAGAGAGAGTGATAGAGAGAGAGACAGTCAGTGATAGAGAGAGCGAGAGACAGTGATAGAGAGAGAGAGAGTCAGTGAGAGAGAGAGAGACAGTCAGTGAAAAAGAGAGAGACAGTCAGTGAAGACAGAGAGAGAGACAGTCAGCGATGGAGAGAGAGAGAGAGAGAGTGATAGAGAGAGAGATAGTCAGTGATAGAGAGAGCGAGAGACAGTGATACACAGAGAGAGACAGTCAGTGATAGAGAGAAAGAGACAGTGATAGAGAGAGAGAGAGACAGTGAGAGAGAGAGAGAGAGAGAGAGAGACAGTCAGTGATAGAGAGAGAGAGAGACAGTCAGTGAAAAAGAGAGAGACAGTGATAGAGAGACAGTCAGTGAGAGAGAGAGAAAGACAGTCAGTGATAGAGAGAGAGAGAGACAGTCAGTGATAGAGAGAGAGAGACAGTGATAGAGAGAGAGAGAGACAGTCAGTGATGGAGAGAGAGAGACAGTCAGTGATAGAGAGAGAGAGAGAGAGACAGTGATAGAGAGAGAGAGACAGTGAGAGAGAGAGAGTGTCAGTGATAGAGAGAGAGACAGTGATAGAGAGAGACAGTGATAGAGAGAGAGAGACAGTGATAGAGAGAGAGAGACAGTGATAGAGAGAGAGAGAGAGACAGTCAGTGATAGAGAGAGAGAGAGAGACAGTGATAGAGACAGTCAGTGATAGAGAGAGAGAGACAGTGATAGAGAGAGACAGTGATAGAGAGAGACAGTCAGTGATAGAGAGAGAGAGAGACAGTCAGTGATAGAGAGAGAGAGAGTGATAGAGAGAGAGACAGTGATAGAGAGAGACACAGTCAGTGATAGAGAGAGAGAGAGAGAGTGATAGAGAGACAGTCAGTGATAGAGAGAGAGAGTGATAGAGAGAGAGCGAGAGTCAGTGATAGAGAGAGAATGATAGAGAGAGAGTGACAGTCAGTGATAGAGAGAGAGACAGTGATAGAGAGAGAGACAGTGATAGAGAGAGAGAGAGACAGTGATAGAGAGAGAGAGAGACAGTGATAGAGAGAGAGACAGTGATAGAGAGAGAGAGAGAGACAGTGATAGAGAGAGAGAGACAGTGATAGAGAGAGAGACAGTGATAGAGAGACAGTCAGTGATAGAGAGAGAGAGAGACAGTGATATAGAGAGAGAGAGACAGTGATGGAGAGACAGTGATAGAGAGAGAGAGGAGAGAGAGAGAGTCAGTGATAGAGAGAGAGAGACAGTGATAGAGAGAGAGAGAGAGAATGATAGAGAGAGAGAGAGTCAGTGAAAGAGAGAGAGAGAGAGAGCGATAGAGAGAGAGAGACAGTCAGTGATAGAGAGAGAGAGACAGTCAGTGATAGAGAGAGAGAGAGAGAGTGATAGAGAGAGAGAGAGAGAATGATAGAGAGAGAGAGACAGTCAGTGATAGAGAGAGAGAGAGTGATAGAGAGAGAGACAGGGATAGAGAGAGAGAGGCAGTGATAGAGAGAGAGAGAGACAGTCAGTGATGGGGAGAGTGAGACAGTCAGTGATAGAGAGAGAGAGAGACAGTCAGTGATGGGGAGAGAGAGACAGTCAGTGATCGAGAGAGGGAGACAGTCAGTGATAGAGAGAGAGAGGCAGTGATAGAGAGAGAGAGACAGTCAGTGATAGAGAGAGACAGTGATAGAGAGAGAGACAGTGATAGAGAGAGAGAGAGACAGTGAGAGAGAGAGAGTGTCAGTGATAGAGAGAGAGACAGTGATAGAGAGAGAGAGAAAGTGATAGAGAGAGAGAGACAGTGATAGAGAGAGAGAGACAGTGATAGAGAGAGAGAGAGAGACAGTCAGTGATAGAGAGAGAGAGAGTGATAGAGAGAGAGACAGTGATAGAGAGAGAGAGAGAGAGTGATAGAGAGACAGTGATAGAGAGAGAGAGACAGTGATAGAGAGAGAGAGACAGTCAGTGCTAGAGAGAGAGAGACAGTGATAGAGAGAGAGAGAGACAGTCAGTGATCGAGAGAGAGAGAGACAGTCAGTGATAGAGAGAGAGAGAGAGACAGTCAGTGATAGAGAGAGAGAGACAGTCAGTGAAAGAGAGAGAGAGAGACAGTCAGTGATAGAGAGAGAGAGAGAGACAGTCAGTGATAGAGAGAGAGACAGTCAGTGATAGCGAGAGAGAGAGACAGTCAGTGATAGAGAGAGAGAGACAGTGCTAGAGAGAGAGAGAGAGACAGTCAGTGAGAGAGAGAGAGAGACAGTCAGTGATAGAGAGAGACAGTCAGTGATAGAGAGAGAGAGAGAGAGAGACAGTCACTGATAGAGAGAGAGAGAGACAGTCAGTGATAGAGAGAGAGAGACAGTCAGTGATAGAGAGAGAGTGACAGTCAGTGATAGAGAGAGAGAGAGACAGTCAGTGATAGAGAGAGAGAGACAGTCAGTGATAGAGAGAGGGAGAGACAGTCAGTGATAGAGAGAGAGAGACAGTCAGTGATAGAGAGAGAGAGAGTGATAGAGAGAGAGACAGTGATAGAGAGAGAGAGAGAGAGAGTGATAGAGAGACAGTGATAGAGAGAGAGAGACAGTGATAGAGAGAGAGAGACAGTCAGTGCTAGAGAGAGAGAGACAGTGATAGAGAGAGAGAGAGACAGTCAGTGATAGAGAGAGAGAGAGACAGTCAGTGATAGAGAGAGAGAGAGAGAGAGACAGTCAGTGATAGAGAGAGAGAGACAGTCAGTGATAGAGAGAGAGAGAGACAGTCAGTGATAGAGAGAGAGACAGTCAGTGCTAGAGAGAGAGAGAGAGACAGTCAGTGAGAGAGAGAGAGAGACAGTCAGTGATAGAGAGAGAGAGAGAGAGTCAGTGATAGAGAGAGAGAGACAGTCAGTGATATAGAGAGAGAGAGACAGTCAGTGATAGAGAGAGAGAGACAGTCAGTGATAGAGAGAGAGAGACAGTCAGTGATAGAGAGAGAGAGAGAGACAGTCAGTGATAGAGAGAGAGAGACAGTCTGTGATAGAGAGAGAGAGACAGTCAGTGATAGAGAGAGAGAGCCAGTCAGTGATAGACAGAGAGAGAGACAGTCAGTGATAGAGAGAGAGACAGTAATAGAGAGAGAGAGAGACAGTGATAGAGAGAGAGAGACAGTCAGTGATAGAGAGAGAGACAGTCAGTGATAGAGAGAGAGAGCCAGTCAGTGATAGAGAGAGAGAGACAGTCAGAGAGAGAGAGAGAGACAGTCAGTGATAGAGAGAGAGAGACAGTCAGTGATAGAGAGAGAGAGAGAGAGTCAGTGATAGAGAGAGCGAGAGAGTGATAGAGAGAGAGAGAGACAGTCAGTGATAGAGAGAGGGAGACAGTTAGTGATAGAGAGAGAGAGGCAGTGATAGAGAGAGACAGTCAGTGATAGAGAGAGAGAGAGACAGTCAGTGATAGAGAGAGAGAGACAGTCAGTGATATAGAGAGAGAGAGACAGTCAGTGATAGAGAGAGAGAGACAGTCAGTGATAGAGAGAGAGAGACAGTCAGTGATAGAGAGAGAGAGAGAGACAGTCAGTGATAGAGAGAGAGAGACAGTCTGTGATAGAGAGAGAGAGACAGTCAGTGATAGAGAGAGAGAGCCAGTCAGTGATAGACAGAGAGAGAGACAGTCAGTGATAGAGAGAGAGACAGTAATAGAGAGAGAGAGAGACAGTGATAGAGAGAGAGAGACAGTCAGTGATAGAGAGAGAGACAGTCAGTGATAGAGAGAGAGAGCCAGTCAGTGATAGAGAGAGAGAGACAGTCAGAGAGAGAGAGAGAGACAGTCAGTGATAGAGAGAGAGAGACAGTCAGTGATAGAGAGAGAGAGAGAGAGTCAGTGATAGAGAGAGCGAGAGAGTGATAGAGAGAGAGAGAGACAGTCAGTGATAGAGAGAGGGAGACAGTCAGTGATAGAGAGAGAGAGGCAGTGATAGAGAGAGAGAGACAGTCAGTGATAGAGAGAGAGAGACAGTGATAGAGAGAGAGAGAGACAGTGATAGAGAGAGAGAGACAGGGATAGAGAGAGAGAGAGACAGTCAGTGATGGGAAGAGAGAGACAGTCAGTGATAGAGAGAGGGAGACAGTCAGTGATAGAGAGAGAGGCAGTGATAGAGAGAGAGAGACAGTCAGTGATAGAGAGAGAGAGACAGTGATAGAGAGAGAGACAGTGATAGAGAGAGAGAGACAGTGAGAGAGAGAGAGTGTCAGTGATAGAGAGAGAGACAGTGATAGAGAGAGAGAGACAGTGATAGAGAGAGAGAGACAGTGATAGAGAGAGAGAGACAGTGATAGAGAGAGAGAGACAGTCAGTGATAGAGAGAGAGAGAGACAGTGATAGAGACAGTCAGTGATAGAGAGAGACAGACATTGATAGAGAGAGAGAGAGACAGTGATAGAGAGAGAGAGAGACAATGATAGAGACAGTCAGTGATAGAGAGAGAGAGAGAGACAGTCTGTGACAGAGAGAGAGAGAGTGATAGAGAGAGAGACAGTGATAGAGAGAGAGACAGTCAGTGATAGAGAGAGAGAGTGATAGAGAGAGACAGTCAGTGATAGAGAGAGGGAGACAGTGATAGAGAGAGAGACAGTCAGTGATAGAGAGAGAATGATAGAGAGAGAGTGACAGTCAGTGATAGAGAGAGAGACAGTGATAGAGAGAGACAGTGATAGAGAGAGAGAGAGACAGTGATAGAGAGAGAGACAGTGATAGAGAGAGAGAGAGACAGTGATAGAGAGAGAGAGACAGTGATAGAGAGAGAGACAGTGATAGAGAGACAGTCAGTGATAGAGAGAGAGAGACAGTGATAGAGAGAGAGAGAGACAGTGATGGAGAGAGAGAGACAGTGATAGAGAGAGAGAGAGACAGTGATAGAGAGAGAGAGAGTCAGTGATAGAGAGAGAGAGACAGTGATAGAGAGAGAGAGAGAGAATGATAGAGAGAGAGAGAGAGAGAGCGATAGAGAGAGAGAGACAGTCAGTGATAGAGAGAGAGAGTGATAGAGAGAGAGACAGTGATAGAGAGAGAGTGATAGAGAGACAGTGATAGAGAGAGACAGTGATTGAGAGAGAGAGACAGTCAGTGCTAGAGAGAGAGAGACAGTGATAGAGAGAGAGAGAGACAGTCAGTGATAGAGAGAGAGAGAGACAGTCAGTGATAGAGAGAGAGAGAGAGAGACAGTCAGTGATAGAGAGAGAGAGACAGTCAGTGATAGAGAGAGAGAGAGACAGTCAGTGATAGAGAGAGAGAGACAGTCAGTGCTAGAGAGAGAGAGAGACAGTCAGTGAGAGAGAGAGAGAGACAGTCAGTGATAGAGAGAGAGAGACAGTGATAGAGAGAGAGAGAGAGACAGTCAGTGATGGAGAGAGAGAGACAGTCAGTGATAGAGAGAGAGAGACAATGATAGAGAGAGAGACAGTGATAGAGAGAGAGAGACAGTGAGAGAGAGAGAGAGGGCCAGTCAGTGATAGAGAGAGAGAGACAGTCAGTGCTAGAGAGAGAGAGAGAGACAGTCAGTGATAGAGAGAGAGAGACAGTCAGTGCTAGAGAGAGAGAGAGAAACAGTCAGTGAGAGAGAGAGAGACAGTTAGTGATAGAGAGCGAGAGACAGACAGTGATAGAGAGAGAGGACAGTCAGTGATAGAGAGAGAGAGACAGTCAGTGATAGAGAGAGAGAGAGACAGTCAGTGATAGAGAGAGAGAGACAGTCAGTGAGAGAGAGAGAGACAGTCAGTGATAGAGAGAGAGAGACAGTTAGTGAGAGAGAGAGGGAGACAGTCAGTGATAGATAGAGAGAGAAAGTCAGTGATACAGAGAGAGAGAGAGAGTCAGTGATAGAGAGAGACAGTCAGTGATAGAGAGAGGGAGACAGTCAGTGATAGAGAGAGAGAGGCAGTGATAGAGAGAGACAGTCAGTGATAGAGAGAGAGAGAGACAGTGATAGAGAGAGAGAGACAGTCAGTGCTAGAGAGAGAGAGACAGTGATAGAGAGAGAGAGAGAGACAGTCAGTGATGGAGAGAGAGAGACAGTCAGTGATAGAGAGAGGGAGACATTCAGTGATAGAGAGAGGCAGTGATAGAGAGAGAGAGACATTGAGAGAGAGAGTGTCAGTGATAGAGAGAGAGAGACAATGATAGAGAGAGAGAGACGTGATAGAGAGAGAGAGACAGAGATAGAGAGAGACAGTCAGTGATAGAGAGAGAGAGACAGTCAGTGATAGAGAGAGAGACAGTGATAGAGAGAGAGAGACAGTCAGTGAGAGAGAGAGAGAGACAGTCAGTGATAGAGAGAGAGAGACAGTCAGTGAGAGAGAGAGGGAGACAGTCAGTGATAGATAGAGAGAGAAAGTCAGTGATAGAGAGAGAGAGAGAGAGTCAGTGATAGAGAGAGCGAGAGGGATAGAGAGAGCGAGAGACAGTCAGTGATAGAGAGAGGGAGACAGTCAGTGATAGAGAGAGAGAGGCAGTGATAGAGAGAGAGAGACAGTCAGTGATAGAGAGAGAGAGAGACAGTGATAGAGAGAGAGAGAGACAGTGATAGAGAGAGAGAGACAGGGATAGAGAGAGAGAGAGACAGTCAGTGATGGGAAGAGAGAGACAGTCAGTGATAGAGAGAGGGAGACAGCCAGTGATAGAGAGAGAGAGGCAGTGATAGAGAGAGAGAGACAGTCAGTGATAGAGAGAGAGAGACAGTGATAGAGAGAGAGACAGTGATAGAGAGAGAGAGACAGTGAGAGAGAGAGAGTGTCAGTGATAGAGAGAGAGACAGTGATAGAGAGAGAGAGACAGTGATAGAGAGAGAGAGACAGTGATAGAGAGAGAGAGACAGTGATAGAGAGAGAGAGAGAGACAGTCAGTGATAGAGAGAGAGAGAGACAGTGATAGAGACAGTCAGTGATAGAGAGAGACAGACATTGATAGAGAGAGAGAGACAGTGATAGAGAGAGAGAGAGACAATGATAGAGACAGTCAGTGATAGAGAGAGAGAGAGAGACAGTCAGTGATAGAGAGAGAGAGAGTGATAGAGAGAGAGACAGTGATAGAGAGAGAGACAGTCAGTGATAGAGAGAGAGAGAGAGAGTGATAGAGAGAGACAGTCAGTGATAGAGAGAGAGAGACAGTGATAGAGAGAGAGACAGTCAGTGATAGAGAGAGAGAGTGATAGAGAGAGAGAGAGAGTCAGTGATAGAGAGAGAATGATAGAGAGAGAGTGACAGTCAGTGATAGAGAGAGAGACAGTGATAGAGAGAGACAGTGATAGAGAGAGAGAGACAGTGATAGAGAGAGAGAGACAGTGATAGAGAGAGAGACAGTGATAGAGAGACAGTCAGTGATAGAGAGAGAGAGAGACAGTGATAGAGAGAGAGAGAGACAGTGATGGAGAGAGAGAGACAGTGATAGAGAGAGAGACAGACAGTGATAGAGAGAGAGAGAGTCAGTGATAGAGAGAGAGAGACAGTGATAGAGAGAGAGAGAGAGAATGATAGAGAGAGAGAGAGAGAGAGCGATAGAGAGAGAGACAGTCAGTGATAGAGAGGGAGAGAGTGATAGAGAGAGAGACAGTGATAGAGAGAGAGAGAGAGAGTGATAGAGAGACAGTGATAGAGAGAGAGAGAGACAGTGATAGAGAGAGAGAGACAGTCAGTGCTAGAGAGAGAGAGACAGTGATAGAGAGAGAGAGAGAGTCAGTGAAAGAGAGAGAGAGAGACAGTAAGTGATAGAGAGAGAGAGAGAGAGACAGTCAGTGATAGAGAGAGAGAGACAGTCAGTGATAGAGA
>NW_027592378.1:5000-7500 GCF_964213995.1 Mustelus asterias
GACAGAACGTTTGCTAAAGTGCACAGAAATAGGCAGCATTGTCAGCATTTTAGCTGGAAGCTTCAAATGACAAAGGGATCTTAATAGTAGAGTCACAGAATCCCTGCAGTGCAGAAGGAGACCATTCAGCCCATCGAGTCTGTACTGACTCTCTGACACAGTATCTTACCAAGGCCCTTGACCCAGCCCTATCCCCGTAACCCCACACATTTACCTTAATCCACCGAACCAACACAGCTTTGGACAGGAATCGGCAATTTACTGTGTCCCATCCACAAATTTGGAAAATACTGGGATGGATTGAGAAATGGTTTCCGGGCAGAAAACAGAGCTCAGATACAAATGGGCCCTTTGGCCCAACTTTTCCCTGCCACCCAGTTTTTACCATTAAGCTCGTATCAAATGCCTTGCGTTTGGCCCAAATCCCTCCATACCAATCTTACCAGAATAACTGTCTAAATGCTTTTTAAAATATAAAATTGTGTCCGCTTCTACTACGACCTCTGGCAGCTTGTTCCAATCCCTCACCACCCTCTGTGTGAAAAGAATTGCCCTCTGGACCCTCTCCCCTCTCACCTTAAACCTGTGTCGTCTAGTTTTAGACTCCCCTCCCTTTTGGAAAAGATGTTGACGAGCTTATCAAAGAACAAAGAGAATTACAGCACAGGAACAGGCCCTTCGGCCCTCCAAGCCTGCACCAACCATGCTGCCCGACTGAACTAAAACCCCCTACCCTTCCGGGGACCATATCCCTCTATTCCCATCCTATTCATGTATTTGTCCAGACGTTCCGTAAAACCCACTATCGTATCTGCTTCCACGACCTCCCCCGGCAGTGAGTTCCAGGCACCCACCACCCTCTGTGTAAAAATACTTGCCTTGTACATCTCCTTTAAACCTTGCCCCTCACACCTTAAACCTATGCCCCCTAGATTTTGAATCTTCCACCCTGGTAAAAAGCTTCTGACTATCCACTCTGTCCATGCCCCTCATAATCTTGTAGAATTCTATCAGGTCGCCCCTCAACCTCCGTCGCTCCAGTGAGAACAAACCAAGTTTCTCCAATCTCTCCTCAGAGCTAATGCCCTCCATCCTAGGAAACATCCTGGTAAATCTTTTCTGAACCCTCTCCAAAGCCTCCACATCTTTCTGGTAGTGTGTCGATCAGAATTGAACACTATATTCCAAGTGCGGCCTAACTAAGGTTCGATAAAGCTGCTGTATCCATGCCCTCATTATTTTAGAGACCTCTATAAGAACACCACTAAGCCAACTCAAGGGAAAAAAGTCCCAGAGTATCCAGCCTCTCATTATAACTCAAACCATCAGGACTCCATAGCATCCCAGTCATTCTTTTCTGCACACTTTCTTGCTTAATAATCTCCTTTCTATAAGGGTGACCAGAACAATACACAGCATTCCAAGTGTGGTCTTACCAATGTCTTGTACAACTCCAACAAGACGTCCCAACTCCTGTGTTCAATGTTTTGACCAATGAAACCAAGCATGTGGAATGCCTTCTTCACCACTCTATCCACCTGTGACTCCACTTTCAAGGAGCTATCAATCTGTACCCCGAGATCCCTTTGTTCTGTAACGCTCACCAACACCCTACCATTAACTGAGTAAGTCCTGTGTTTGTTCAATCTACCAAAATGCATCACCTTGCATTTATCTAAATTAAACTCCATCTGCCATTCAACAGCCCACTGGCCCAATTGATCAAGACCCCATTGCAACCCTAGATAACCTTCTTCACTGTCCACTATGCCACTAATCTTGGTGTCATCTGCAAACTTACAAACCATGCCTCCTAAATTCTCATCCAAATCATTAATATAAATGACCAATAACAGTGGACCCAGCACCGATCCCTGAGGCACCCCGTTGGTCACAGGCCTCCAGTTTGACCAAAGAAACAACCCTCTACAACCACCCTCTGTCTTCTGTCATCAAGCCTATTTTATATCCATTTGGCTACCTCACCCTGGATCCCGTCAGATTTAACCAAATCCTGTCTGCTTTTGTTTTTAAATTTGTACATTTTTAAACACAGAAACAGTTCTGTATCGAACTCTGTGCTGTACCTGTACCTTTCCTGGGAGTGTTTGATGGGAACAGTGTCGAGGGAGCTTTACTTTGCATCTAATCCCGTGATTCAGTTACTGATAGACTGTAGAGGAAGATCAGGTCACACACACGCTCTCCTTACACACTCTCAGACACACACACACACACACACACACACACATGCTCTCTCTGTCTCTCACACACACATACACTATCTCTTACGCACTCTCTCACTCACACACATGCTCTTTCTCTCTCTCACACACACTTTCTCTCTCACACATTCTCTCACACACACTTTCACGCTCACACACTCTCACCCATGCATTCTCTCCAACTGACACAATCTCACACACATGCACTCAGTCTCTCACACACACACACAGATACACTCACTCTCTCACACACATAAACTCACTCTCTCACACAC
>NW_027592378.1:20000-56000 GCF_964213995.1 Mustelus asterias
CCAAGAGCCATAGAATTCCTACACTGCAGAATGAGGCCATTCAGCCCAACAAGCCTGCCCCGACAATAATCCCACCCAGGCCCGAATCCCCCTGACCCTAAGGGGCAATTTAGCAAACGTGCAAACTCCACACAGACAGTCACTCGAGGCGGGGAATCGAACCCAGATCCCTGGCGCTGTGAGTCAGCAGTGCTAACCACTGTGCCACCGTGTCACCCGGTGATGAGACAGAACGTTTGCCAAAGTGCACAGAAATAGGCAGCATTGTCAGCATTTTAGCTGGAAGCTTCAAATGACAAAGGGATCTTAATAGTAGAGTCACAGAATCCCTGCAGTGCAGAAGGAGACCATTCAGCCCATCGAGTCTGTACTGACTCTCTGACACAGTATCTTACCAAGGCCCTTGACCCAGCCCTATCCCCGTAACCCCACACATTTACCTTAATCCACCGAACCTACACAGCTTTGGACAGGAAATGGCAATTTACTGTGTCCAATCCACAAATTTGGAAAATACTGGGATGGATTGAGAAATGGTTTCCGGGCAGAAAACAGAGCTCAGATACAAATGGGCCCTTTGGCCCAACTTTTCCCTGCCACCCAGTTTTTACCATTAAGCTCGTATCAAATGCCTTGCGTTTGGCCCAAATCCCTCCATACCAATCTTACCAGAATAACTGTCTAAATGCTTTTTAAAATATAAAATTGTGTCCGCTTCTACTCCGACCTCTGGCGGCTTGTTCCAATCCCTCACCACCCTCTGTGTGAAAAGAATTGCCCTCTGGACCCTCTCCCCTCTCACCTTAAACCTATGTCTTCTAGTTTTAGACTCCCCTCCCTTTTGGAAAAGATGTTGACGAGCTTATCAAAGAACAAAGAGAATTACAGCACAGGAACAGGCCCTTCGGCCCTCCAAGCCTGCACCAACCATGCTGCCCGACTGAACTAAAACCCCCTACCCTTCCGGGGACCATATCCCTCTATTCCCATCCTATTCATGTATTTGTCCAGACGTTCCGTAAAACTCACTATCGTATCTGCTTCCACGACCTCCCCCGGCAGCGAGTTCCAGGCACCCACCACCCTCTGTGTAAAAAAACTTGCCTTGTACATCTCCTTTAAACCTTGCCCCTCACACCTTAAACCTATGCCCCCTAGATTTTGAATCTTCCACCCTGGTAAAAGGCTTCTGACTATCCACTCTGTCCATGCCCCTCATAATCTTGTAGAATTCTATCAGGTCATCCCTCAACCTCCATCGTTCCAGTGAGAACAAACCAAGTTTCTCCAATCTCTCCTCAGAGCTAATGCCCTCCATACCAGGAAACATCCTGGTAAATCTTTTCTGAATCCTCTCCAAATTCTCCACATCTTTCTGGTAGTGTGTCGATCAGAATTGAACACTATATTCCAAGTGCGGCCTAACTAAGGTTCTATAAAGCTGCTGTATCCATGCCCTCATTATTTTAGAGACCTCTATAAGAACACCACTGAGCCAACCCAAGGGAAAAAAAGTCCCAGAGTATCCAGCCTCTCATTATATCTCAAACCATCAGGACCCCATAGCATCCCAGTCATTCTTTTCTGCACACTTTCTAGCTTAATAATCTCCTTTCTATAAGGGTGACCAGAACAATACACAGCATTCCAAGTGTGGTCTTACCAATGTCTTGTACAACTTCAACAAGACGTCCCAACTCCTGTATTCCATGTTCTGACCAATGAAACCAAGCATGTGGAATGCCTTCTTCACCACTCTATCCACCTGTGACTCCACTTTCAAGGAGCTATCAATCTGTACCCCGAGATCCCTTTGTTCTGTAACTCTCACCAACACCCTACCATTAACTGAGTAAGTCCTGTGTTGGTTCGATCCACCAAAATGTATCACCTTGCATTTATCTAAATTAAATTCCATCTGCCATTCAACAGCCCACTGGCCCAACTGATCAATATCCCATTGCAACCCTAGATAACCTTCTTCACTGTCCACTATGCCACTAATCTTGGTGTCATCTGCAAACTTACAAACCATGCCTCCTAAATTCTCATCCAAATCATTAATATAAATGACCAATAACAGTGGACCCAGCACCGATCCCTGAGGCACCCCGTTGGTCACAGGCCTCCAGTTTGACCAAAAAAACAACCCTCGACAACCACCCTCTGTCTTCTGTCATCAAGCCTATTTTATATCCATTTGGCTACCTCACCCTGGATCCCGTGAGATTTAACCAAATCCTGTCTGCTTTTGTTTTTAAATGTTTACATGTTTAAACACTGAAACCTCTTGCCCTTGTTGGGAATATCAGTGCGGTTTGAGAAAAGCAAACACTGATTACACACTCAAAACCCCCCAACACAGGACTGAGCAGAGAGTGTGAAATGTGACTGGTGTGAGTGTGGATTGTCTTTTAAAAGTGGGTAAGAAACACTCCTCCATTTTCAAATCTTTACCTTGCTTATGTAGCGTCTTGGACTCCCCTGACACTAACTACCCATCTGAATTAATCTCTATTCCACACTGTCTAACTGTTACTCTCTGCTTTGCTCCCTCTCCCTATCTCTCTGTTACTCTCCATCGCTCCATCTCTCTCTCTTCCTCTCCCTCTCTATCCCTCTCATCCACCATGTTGTTTATCGTTAAGGGGTCTAATCACGGAGAATTCAAACACTCCTTCTCTTTCTGTCTTGGCAGAATTAGCAACATTAGTGGATATTTCAAGACTGGATTCACACAATACAGACAGAAGGCTGGTGAGCTCAGTACACGTGGTACCTGAATGTTACAATAAGATAGAATCTGTATTCAGACAACTGTCACTCCACAGGGTCCAAACTTCACCGTGTTAATTTGATTTGATTTGATTGATTTGTATTGGGATGCAGTGAGAAGTATTGTTTCTTGTGCGCTATCCAGACAAAACATTCCGTACATAGAGTGCACAGGGGAGAAGGAGAGGAAAGGGTGCAGAATATAGTGTTGCAGTTACCGATAGACTGTAGAAAAAGATCAGCTCACACACACACACACTCTCTTACACACTCTTTGACACACACATAATCTCACGCACACACACGCTCTCTCTCTCACACACACTCTCTCTCACACTCTCACACACACACATACTATCTCTCACACACATACACACACACACTCTCACACACACACGCTCTCTCTCTCGCACACACACTCTCTCACACTCTCAGACACACACATACTATCTCACACACACACACACTCTCTCACACACACACGCTCTCTCTCTCTCACACACACTCTCTCACACACACACGCTCTCTCTCTCTCACACACACACACTCTCTCTCGCACACGCCCTCTCTCACACTCTCAGACACACACATACTATCTCACACACACACACACTCTCACACACACACGCTCTCTCTCTCTCACACACACTCTCACACTCTCAGACACACACACACTCTCTCACACACACACACGCTCTCTCTCTCTCACACACACACACTCTCTCTCTCTCACACACACACTCTCTCACACTCTCAGACACACACACACTCTCTCTCTCACACACACACTCTCTCTCAGACGCACTCTGTCTCCATCACACATTGTCTCTCTTTCTCACACTCTCCCTCTCACACACACACACAAAGTCATATTCTCTCTCACACACACACATTCTCTCTCACACACCCAATGTGGAGGGAGATTTACGCTGTATCTCACCCGATGCTGTACCTGTCCTGGGTGTGTTTGATGTGTAGGCAGCTTTTCCCTGCATCTATCCCCATGCTGTATCTGTCATTGGAATATTTGATTGTCATGATGTGGAGATTTGATAGTTATTTGATAGTGACAGTGTAGAGGGAGCTTTATCTGTATCTAACCCCGTGCTGTACCTGTCCTGGAAGTGTTTCATGGGGACAGTGTAGAGGGAGCTTTACTCTGTATCTAACCCCGTGCTGTACCTGTCCTGGGTGTGTTTGATGGGAACAGTGCAGAGGGAGCTTTACTCTGTATCTAACCCCGTGCTGTACCTGTCCTGGGAGTGTTGGATGGGGACAGTGTAGAGAGAGCTTTACTCTGTATCGAACTCTGTGCTGTACCTGTACCTTTCCTGGGAGTGTTTGATGGGAACAGTGTCGAGGGAGCTTTACTTTGCATCTAATCCCGCGATTCAGTTACTGATAGACTGTAGAGGAAGATCAGGTCACACACACACTCTCCTTACACACTCTCAGACACACACACACACACACACACACACACACTCAAACACACACACATGCTCTCTCTGTCTCTCACACACACATACACTATCTCTTACGCACTCTCTCACTCACACACATGCTCTTTCTCTCTGTCACACACACTCTTTCTCTCTCTCTCACACACTTTCTCTCTCACACACACTTTCACCCATGCATTCTCTCTCACTGACACACTCTCACACACATGCACTCAGTCTCTCACACACACATACACTCAGTCTCTCACACACACACAGATACACTGACTCTCTCACACACATACACTCTCTCACACATACACTCTCTCTCAACCATATACTCTCTCTCTCGCACACACACACTCTCACACACACAATCACTCTCACACACACACTCTCTCTCTCGCACACACTCTCTCTCTCACACACACACTCTCTTTCTCACACACACTCTCTTTCTCACACACACACTCTTTCTCACACACACTCTCTCACACGCACACACTCTCTCTCGCACACACTCTCTCTCTCGCACACACTCTCTCACACACACACACACACTTTCTCACACACTCTCTCTCTCTCGCACACACACTCTCTCTCACACACACAAACTCTCTCTCTCTCACACACACACACACACACAATGATGGGCAAAATGTAGAGGAAGATTTGAGCTGTATCTAACCCCGTGCTGTACCTGTCCTGGGTCTGTTTGATGTGCACAATGTGGAGGCAGCTTTTCCATTAATCTCGCACCATGCTGTATCTGTCATTGGATTATTTGATGGGGACAGTGTAGAGGGAGCTTCACTCTGCATCTAACCCTGTGCTGTACATGTCCTGGGAGTGTTTGATGAGGACAGTGAAGTGGGAGCTTTACTCTATATCTAACCACTTGCTGTATCTGTCGTGGGTGTGTTTGATGGGGACAGTGTAGACGGAGATTTATTCTGTATCTCACCCCGTGCTGTATCTGTTAGAACATAAGAACATAAGAAATAGGAGCAGGAGTAGGCCATCTAGCCCCTCGAGCCTGCCCCGCCATTCAATAAGATCATGGCTGATCTGACGTGGATCAGTACCACTTACCCGCCTGATCCCCATAACCCTTAATTCCCTTACCGATCAGGAATCCATCCATCCGCGCTTTAAACATATTCAGCGAGGTAGCATCCACCACCTCAGTGGGCAGAGAATTCCAGAGATTCACCACCCTCTGGGAGAAGAAGTTCCTCCTCAACTCTGTCTTAAACCGACCCCCCTTTATTTTGAGGCTGTGTCCTCTAGTTTTAACTTCCTTACTAAGTGGAAAGAATCTCTCCGCCTCCACCCTATCCAGCCCCCGCATTATCTTATAATATCTGTTCCGGGAGTGTTTGATGGGGACAGTGTAGAGGGAGATTTACACTGTATCTAACCCCATGTTGTACCTGTCCTGGGAGTGTTTCATGGGGACAGTGAAGAGGGAGCTTTACTCTGTATCTAACCCCGTGCTGTACCTGTCCTTGGTTTGTCTGATGGGGATATTGTAGAGGGAGCTTTACTCCATATCTAACCCCCTGCTGTATCTGTTCTTGGAGTGTTTGATGGGGATAGTGCAGAGGGAGCTTTACTCTGTATCTAACCCATGCTGTCCCTGTCCTGGGAGTGTTTGATGGGAACAGTGTAGAGAGAGCTTTACTCTGTATCGAAACCCGTGCTGTACCTGTCCTGGGAGTGTTTGATGGGGACAGTGTCGAGCGAGCTTCACTCTGTATCTAAACCCGTGCTGTCCCTGTCCTGGGAGTGTTTGATGAGGACAGTGTAGAGGGAGCTTTACTCTGTATCTAACCCTGTGCTGTACCTGTCCTGGGAGTGTTTGATGGGGACAGTGTAGAGGGAGCTTTACTCTGTATCTATCCCCGTGTTGTACCTGTCCTGGGAGTGTTTGATGGGGACAGTCTCGAGGGAGCTTTACTCTGTATCTAACCCCGTGCTGTACCTGTCCTGGGAGTGTTTGATGGGGGACAGTGTAGAGGGAGCTTTACTCTGTATCTAACCCCGTGCTGTACCTGTCCTGGGAGTGTTTGATGGGGACAGTGTGGAGGGAGCTTTACTCTGTATCTAACCCTGTGCTGTACCTGTCCTGGGAGTGTTTGATGGGGGACAGTGTAGAGGGAGCTTTACTCTGTATCTAACCCCGTGCTGTACCTGTCCTGGGAGTGTTTGATGGGGGACAGTGTAGAGGGAGCTTTACTCTGTATCAAACCCCGTGCTGTACCTGTCCTGGGAGTGTTTGATGGGGACAGTCTCGAGGGAGCTTTACTCTGTATCTAAACCCGTGCTGTACCTGTCCTGGGCGAGTTTGTTGGGGACAGTGCTGAGGGAGCTTTACTCTGTATCTAACCCCGTGCTGTATCTGTCCTTGGTTTGTTTGATGGGGACAGTGTAGAGGGAGCTTTACTCTATATCTAACCCCGTGCTGTATCTGTTCTGGGACGGTTTGATGGGGACAGTGTACAGTGAGCTTTAATCTGTATCTAACCCCGTGCTGTAACTGTCCTGGGAGTGTTTGATGGGGACAGTGTAGTGGGAGCTTTACGCTGTATCTAACCCCGTGCTGTACCTGTCCTGGGACTGTTTGATGGGGACAGTGCAGTGGGAGCTTTACACTGTATCTAACCCCGTGCTGTATCTGTCCTGGGTGTGTTGGATGGGGACAGTGGAGAGAGAGCTTTACTCTGTATCGAACTCTGTGCTGTACCTGTACCTTTCCTGGGTGTGTTTGATGGGAACAGTGTCAAGGGAGCTTTACTCTGCATCTAATCCCGTGATTCAGTTACTGATAGACTGCCGAGGAAGGTCAGGTCACACACACGCTCTCCTTACACACTCTCAGACACACACACACACACATGCTCTCTCTATCTCTCACACACACATACACTATCTCTTACGCACTCTCTCACTCACACACATGCTCTTTCTCTCTGTCACACACACTTTCTCTCTCTCACACACTTTCTCTCTCACACACACTTTCTCTCTCTCACATTCTCTCACACACACTTTCACGCTCACACTCTCACCCATGCATTCTCTCTCACTGACACACTCTCACACACATGCACTCAGTCTCTCACACACACATACACTCTCTCTCACACACACATACACTCACTCTCTCACACACATACACTCTCTCTCTCACACACATACACTCTCTCTCACGCACACACTCTCTCTCATGCACTCTCTCTCTCTCACACACACACTCTCTCTCTCACGCACACACTCTCTCTCACGCACACACTCTCTCTCACACACACACACTCTCTCTCACGCACACGCTCTCTCTCTCGCACACGCTCTCTCTCTCGCACACGCTCTCTCTCTCGCACACGCTCTCTCTCTCGCACACGCTCCCTCTCTCGCACACGCTCTCTCTCTCGCACACGCTCTCTCTCTCGCACACGCTCTCTCTCTCGCACACGCTCTCTCTCTCGCACACGCTCTCTCTCTCGCACATGCTCTCTCTCTCACACACGCTCTCTCTCGCACACACTCTCTCTCGCACACGCTCTCTCTCTCACACACGCTCTCTCTCTCGCACACGCTCTCTCTCTCACACACGCTCTCTCTCTCGCACACGCTCTCTCTCGCACACACTCTCTCGCACACGCTCTCTCTCTCGCACACACACTCTCTCTCACACACGCTCTCTCTCTCGCACACACTCTCTCTCTCGCACACACTCTCTCTCTCGCACACACTCTCTCTCTCGCACACGCTCTCTCTCTCGCACACGCTCTCTCTCTCACACACGCTCTCTCTCTCGCACACGCTCTCTCTCTCGCACACGCTCTCTCTCTCGCACACGCTCTCTCTCTCGCACACACTCTCTCTCTCGCACACACTCTCTGTCTCGCACACACTCTCTCTCTCGCACACGGTCTCTCTCTCTCACACACTCTCTCGCACACACTCTCTCTCTCGCACACGCTCTCTCTCTCGCACACGGTCTCTCTCTCGCACACACTCTCTCTCTCGCACACACTCTCTCTCTCGCACACACATTCTCTCTCGCACACACTCTCTCTCTCTCACACTCACACACTTTCTCACACACTCTCTCGCACACAATCTCTCCCACACACACACACTCTCTCTCTCTCACACACACACACACACACACACACACAATGATGGGGCAAAATGTAGAGGAAGATTTGAGCTGTATCTAACCCCGTGCTGTACCTGTCCTGGGTCTGTTTGATGTGCACAATGTGGAGGCAGCTTTTCCTTTAATCTCGCACCATGCTGTATCTGTCATTGGATTATTTGATAGTGACAGTGTATAGGGAGCTTCACTCTGTATCTAATCCCTTGCTGTACCTGTCCTGGGAGTGTTTGATGGGGACGGTGTCGAGGGAGCTTTACTCTGTATCTAATCCCGTGCTGTACCTGTCCTGGGAGTGTTTGATGGGGACAGTGTCGAGGGAGCTTCACTCTGTATCTAAACCCGTGCTGTACCTGTCCTGGGAGTGTTTGATGGGGACAGTATAGAGGGAGCTTTACTCTGTATCTAACCCCGTGCTGTACCTGTCCTGGGAGTGTTTGATGGGGACAGTGTAGTGGGAGCTTCACTCTGTATCTAAACACGTGCTGTACCTGTCCTGGGAGTG
Source organism: Mustelus asterias (assembly GCF_964213995.1). Classification (NCBI taxonomy): domain Eukaryota; kingdom Metazoa; phylum Chordata; class Chondrichthyes; order Carcharhiniformes; family Triakidae; genus Mustelus; species Mustelus asterias. The sequence continues at coordinate 28,885 of NW_027592378.1, forward strand.
TTTGATGGGGATAGCGTAGAGGGAGCTTTATCTGTATCTACCCTGTGCTGTATATGTCCTGGGAGTGTTTGATGAGGACAGTGAAGTGGGAGCTTTACTCTATATCTAACCACTTGCTGTATCTGTCCTGGGAGTGTTTGATGAGGACAGTGAAGTGGGAGCTTTACTCTATATCTAACCACTTGCTGTATCTGTCCTGGGAGTGTTTGATGGGGACAGTGTAGAGTGTGCTTTACTCTGTATCTAACCCCGTGCTGTACCTGTCCTGGGAGTGTTTGATGGGGACAGTGTCGAGGGAGCTTCACTCTGTATCTAAACACGTGCTGTACCTGTCCTGGGAGTGTTTGATGGGGATAGTGTAGAGGGAGCTTTATCTGTATCTAACCCTGTGCTGTATATGTCCTGGGAGTGTTTGATGAGGACAGTGAAGTGGGAGCTTTACTCTATATCTAACCATTTGCTGTACCTGTCCTGGGAGTGTTTGATTGGGACAGTGTTGAGGGAGCTTTACTCTATATCTAACCACTTGCTGTCCCTGTCCTGCGAGTGTTTGATGCAGACAGTGTCGAGGGACCTTTACTCTGCATTGAACCCCGTGCTGTATTTGTCCTGGGTGTGTTTAATGGGGACAGTGTCGAGGGAGCTATACTCTGTACCTAACCCTGTGCTGTACCTGTCCTGGGAGTTTTTGATGGGGACAGGACTTGGGGGACATTGGATTTTAGACAATGTTTAGGGTTTTAGACTTTTCGGAGTGAAATTCAGGAACACTTTGCCACACCAGGTGTGATATTAGTTTGGAACTACCTTCTATATTTCACAGTTGATGCTCAGTCACTTATTAATGTTCAAACCTGAAGTTGATAGATGGTATTTTACACACAGGAGAAGCAATTTAAAATCAATGGGTCAATGTTAAAATACTTGCAGGAACAGAGAGACCTGGGGTTTCAGTTCATTTTTACATCTTAAAGATTCAACCTGGGGCTCAGAATCTGTCAGTTGAATCTACTTTTCCTGTCCCGAAAACGTGTCAACAATTGTGTTGGGGAATGTGACAAAAGGTGACATTCCTGCATCCTGCACAGTGGGGTTGGGAGGTTGTTTGAAAGGAGATTCAGAAAGTGTCAATTAGATTGTGTCTCTTTGCAGAAGTTGAGTATTTCACAGGAGATGCCTTGAGATAAAGGAAAGTTTTACCAATGTCTGCGTAACTTTCAAAGTCTCCAGACGCATGAAGGGGGCAGAGATTTTGTAATATTCAGAGCAGGAGATGCCAGACAATCACAGAATTGAAGATGTGAGGCCATCTCTTGTTTCTGAATGTCAATCTGTAGCTTTTAAACTTTAGTCCTGGGCTAATCATTCCAAGTTTGCAATCCCACACTTTGCTGTTGTGAATTGTGAGTTGTAAATTTTCTGAAATTGATTCTGTAATAAAAATCCCTGCAGGATGCAATGATTCCCATTCTGTCTGCTGCTGCAAAGCCCCAGTTTGTGTCTCAGTTTCACTATTTATCAACCATTTAAGATCCAAGAGCCATAGAATTCCTACACTGCAGAATGAGGCCATTCAGCCCAACAAGTCTGCCCCGACAATAATCCCACCCAGGCCCGAATCCCCCTGACACTAAGGGGCAATTTAGCAAACGTGCAAACTCCACACAGTCACTCGAGGCGGGGAATCGAACCCAGATCCCTGGCGCTGTGAGTCAGCAGTGCTAACCACTGTGCCACCGTGTCGCCCGGTGATGAGACAGAACGTTTGCCAAAGTGCACAGAAATAGGCAGCATTGTCAGCATTTTAGCTGGAAGCTTCAAATGACAAAGGGATCTTAATAGTAGAGTCACAGAATCCCTGCAGTGCAGAAGGAGACCATTCAGCCCATCGAGTCTGTACTGACTCTCTGACACAGTATCTTACCAAGGCCCTTGACCCAGCCCTATCCCCGGAACCCCACACATTTACCTTAATCCACCGAACCAACACAGCTTTGGACAGGAAACGGCAATTTACTGTGTCCAATCCACAAATTTGGAAAATACTGGGATGGATTGAGAAATGGTTTCCGGGCAGAAAACAGAGCTCAGATACAAATGGGCCCTTTGGCCCAACTTTTCCCTGCCACCCAGTTTTTACCATTAAGCTCGTATCAAATGCCTTGCGTTTGGCCCAAATCCCTCCATACCAATCTTACCAGAATAACTGTCTAAATGCTTTTTAAAATATAAAATTGTGTCCGCTTCTACTACGACCTCTGGCAGCTTGTTCCAATTCCTCACCACCCTATGTGTGAAAAGAATTGCCCTCTGGACCCTCTCCCCTCTCACCTTAAACCTATGTCTTCTAGTTTTAGACTCCCCTCCCTTTTGGAAAAGATGTTGACGAGCTTATCAAAGAACAAAGAGAATTACAGCACAGGAACAGGCCCTTCGGCCCTCCAAGCCTGCACCAACCATGCTGCCCGACTGAACTAAAACCCCCTACCCTTCCGGGGACCATATCCCTCTATTCCCATCCTATTCATGTATTTGTCCAGACGTTCCGTAAAACTCACTATCGTATCTGCTTCCACTACCTCCCCCGGCAGCGAGTTCCAGGCACCCACCACCCTCTGTGTAAAAAAACGTGCCTTGTACATCTCCTTTAAACCTTGCCCCTCACACCTTAAACCTATGCCCCCTAGATTTTGAATCTTCCACCCTGGTAAAAAGCTTCTGACTATCCACTCTGTCCATGCCCCTCATAATCTTGTAGAATTCTATCAGGTCGCCCCTCAACCTCCGTCGTTCCAGTGAGAACAAACCAAGTTTCTCCAATCTCTCCTCAGAGCTAATGCCCTCCATCCTAGGAAACATCCTGGTAAATCTTTTCTGAACCCTCTCCAAAGCCTCCACATCTTTCTGGTAGTGTGTCGATCAGAATTGAACACTATATTCCAAGTGCGGCCTAACTAAGGTTCGATAAAGCTGCTGTATCCATGCCCTCATTATTTTAGAGACCTCTATAAGAACACCACTAAGCCAACTCAAGGGAAAAAAGTCCCAGAGTATCCAGCCTCTCATTATAACTCAAACCATCAGGACCCCATAGCATCCCAGTCATTCTTTTCTGCACACTTTCTTGCTTAATAATCTCCTTTCTATAAGGGTGACCAGAACAATACACAGCATTCCAAGTGTGGTCTTACCAATGTCTTGTACAACTTCAACAAGACGTCCCAACTCCTGTATTCCATGTTCTGACCAATGAAACCAAGCATGTGGAATGCCTTCTTCACCACTCTATCCACCTGTGACTCCACTTTCAAGGAGCTATCAATCTGTACCCCGAGATCCCTTTGTTCTGTAACTCTCACCAACACCCTACCATTAACTGAGTAAGTCCTGTGTTGGTTCGATCCACCAAAATGTATCACCTTGCATTTATCTAAATTAAACTCCATCTGCCATTCAACAGCCCACTGGCCCAACTGATCAATATCCCATTGCAACCCTAGATAACCTTCTTCACTGTCCACTATGCCACTAATCTTGGTGTCAACTGCAAACTTACAAACCATGCCTCCTAAATTCTCATCCAAATCATTAATATAAATGACAAATAACAGTGGACCCAGCACCGATCCCTGAGGCACCCCGCTGGTCACAGGCCTCCAGTTTGACCAAAAAAACAACCCTCTACAACCACCCTCTGTCTTCTGTCATCAAGCCTATTTTATACCCATTTGGCTACCTCACCCTGGATCCCGTGAGATTTAACCAAATCCTGTCTGCTTTTGTATTTAAATGTTTACATGTTTAAACACTGAAACCTCTTGCCCTTGTTGGGAATATCAGTGCGGTTTGAGAAAAGCAAACACTGATTACACACTCAAAACCCCCCAACACAGGACTGAGCAGAGAGTGTGAAATGTGACTGGTGTGAGTGTGGAATGTCTTTTAAAAGTGGGTAAGAAACACTCCTCCATTTTCAAATCTTTACCTTGCTTATGTAGCGTCTTGGACTCCCCTGACACTAACTACCCATCTGAATTAATCTCTATTCCTCACTGTCTAACTGTTACTCTCTGCATTGCTCCCTCTCCCAACCTCTCTGTTACTCTCCATCGCTCCATCTCTCTCTCTTCCTCTCCCTCTCTCTATCCCTCTCATCCACCATGTTGTTTATCATTAAGGGATCTAATCACGGAGAATTCAAACACTTTTTCTGTTTCTGTCTTGGCAGAATTAGCAACATTAGTGGATATTTCAAGACTGGATTCACACAATACAGACAGAACGCTGGTGAGCTCAGTACACGTGGTACCTGAATGTTACAATAAGATAGAATCTGTATTCAGACAACTGTCACTCCACAGGGTCCAAACTTCACCGTGTTAATTTGATTTGATTTGATCGATTTGTATTGGGATGCAGTGAGAAGTATTGTTTCTTGTGCGCTATCCAGACAAAACATTCCGTACATAGAGTGCACAGGGGAGAAGGAGAGGAAAGGGTGCAGAATATAGTGTTGCAGTTACCGATAGGGTGTAGAAAAAGATCAGCTCTCACACACACACTCTCTCTTACACACTCTTAGACAAACACATAATCTCACACACACACACGCTCTCTCTCTCTCTCACACACACACTCTCTCACACTCTCAGACACACACATACTATCTCACACACACACACTCTCTCTTACACAGTCTTAGACACACACATAATCTCACACACACACACGCTCTCTCTCTCTCTCACACACACACTCTCTCACACTCTCAGACACACACATACTATCTCACACACACACACTCTCTCTCACACACACACACGCTCTCTCTCTCACACACACTCTCTCACACACACACACACTCTCTCACACACACACTCTCTCTCTCTCACACACACACTCTCTCGCACTCTCAGACACACACATACTATCTCACACACACACACACACACACACACACTCACACACGCTCTCTCTCTCTCGCACGCACACTCTCTCACACTCTCAGACACACACATACTATCTCACACACACACTCTCTCTCACACACACACGCTCTCTCTCTCACACACACACGCTCTCTCTCTCTCACACACACACTCTCTCACACTCTCAGACACACATACACTCTCTCTCACACACACACTCACTCTCTCAGATGCACTCTGTCTCCATCACACATTGTCTCTCTTTCTCACACTCTCCCTCTCACACACACACACACAAACTCATATTCTCTCTCTCACACACACATTCTCTCTCACACACACAATGTAGAGGGAGATATACGCTGTATCTCACCCGATGCTGTACCTGTCCTGGGTGTGTTTGATGTGTAGGCAGCTTTTCCCTGCATCTATCCCCATGCTGTATCTGTCATTGGAATATTTGATTGTCATGATGTGGAGATTTGATAGTTATTTGATAGTGACAGTGTAGAGGGAGCTTTATCTGTATCTAACCCCGTGCTGTACCTGTCCTGGAAGTGTTTCATGGGGACAGTGACGAGGGAGCTTTACTCTGTATCTAACCCCGTGCTGTACCTGTCCTGGGTGTGTTTGATGGGAACAGTGCAGAGGGAGCTTTACTCTGTATCTAACCCCGTGCTGTACCTTTCCTGGGAGTGTTGGATGGGGACAGTGTAGAGAGAGCTTTACTCTGTATCGAACACTGTGCTGTACCTGTACCTTTCCTGGGAGTGTTTGATGGGAACAGTGTCGAGGGAGCTTTACTTTGCATCTAATCCCGTGATTCAGTTACTGATAGACTGTAGAGGAAGATCAGGTCACACACACACTCTCCTTACGCACTCTCAGACACACACACACACTCAAACACACACACATGCTCTCTCTGTCTCTCACACACACATACACTATCTCTTACGCACTCTCTCACTCACACACATGCTCTTTCTCTCTGTCACACACACTCTTTCTCTCTCTCTCACACACTTTCTCTCTCACACACATTCTCTCACACACACTTTCACCCATGCATTCTCTCTCACTGACACACTCTCACACACATGCACTCAGTCTCTCACACACACATACACTCAGTCTCTCACACACACACAGATACACTCACTCTCTCGCACACACACACTCTCACACACACAATCACTCTCACACACACACTCTCTCTCTCGCACACACTCTCTCTCTCACACTCTCTCTCTCTCACACACACACTCTCTTTCTCTCACACACACTCTTTCTCACACACACTCTCTCACACGCACACACTCTCTCTCGCACACACTCTCTCACACACACACACACACTTTCTCTCTCACTCTCTCTCTCTCGCACACACACTCTCTCTCACACACACACACTCTCTCTCTCTCACACACACACACAATGATGGGCAAAATGTAGAGGAAGATTTGAGCTGTATCTAACCCCGTGCTGTACCTGTCCTGGGTCTGTTTGATGTGCACAATGTGGAGGCAGCTTTTCCATTAATCTCGCACCATGCTGTATCTGTCATTGGATTATTTGATGGGGACAGTGTATAGGGAGCTTCACTCTGTATCTCACCCCGTGCTGTACCTGTCCTGGGAGTGTTTGATGGGGACAGTGTCGAGGGAGCTTCAGTCTGTATCTAAACCCGTGCTGTACATGTCCTGGGAGTGTTTGATGGGGGTAGTGTAGAGGGAGCTTTATATCTATCTAACCCTGTGCTGTACATGTCCTGGGAGTGTTTGATGAGGACAGTGAAGTGGGAGCTTTACTCTACATCTAACCACTTGCTGTCCCTGTGCTGGGAGTGTTTGATGGGGACAGTGTAGACGGAGATTTATTCTGTATCTCACCCCGTGCTGTATCTGTTAGAACATAAGAACATAAGAAATAGGAGCAGGAGTAGGCCATCTAGCCCCTCGAGCCTGCCCCGCCATTCAATAAGATCATGGCTGATCTGACGTGGATCAGTACCACTTACCCGCCTGATCCCCATAACCCTTAATTCCCTTACCGATCAGGAATCCATCCATCCGCGCTTTAAACATATTCAGCGAGGGAGCCTCCACCACCTCAGTGGGCAGAGAATTCCAGAGATTCACCACCCTCTGGGAGAAGAAGTTCCTCCTCAACTCTGTCTTAAACCGACCCCCCTTTATTTTGAGGCTGTGTCCTCGAGTTTTAACTTCCATACTAAGTGGAAAGAATCTCTCCGCCTCCACCCTATCCAGCCCCCGCATTATCTTATAATATCTGTTCCGGGAGTGTTTGATGGGGACAGTGTAGAGGGAGATTTACACTGTATCTAACCCCATGCTGTAGCTGTCCTGGGAGTGTTTCATGGGGACAGTGTCAAGGGAGCTTTACTCTGTATCTAACCCCGTGCTGTACCTGTCCTTGGTTTGTCTGATGGGGATATTGTAGAGGGAGCTTTACTCCATATCTAACCCCCTGCTGTATCTGTTCTTGGAGTGTTTGATGGGGATAGTGCAGAGGGAGCTTTACTTTGTAACTAACCCATGCTGTGCCTGTCCTGGGAGTGTTTGATGGGGACAGTATCGAGGGAACTTTACTCTGTATCTAACCCCGTGCTGTACCTGTCCTGGGAGTGTTTGATGGGGACAGTGTCGAGGGAGCTTTACTCTATATCTAACCCCGTGCTGTCCCTGTCCTGGGAGTGTTTGATGGGAACAGTGTAGAGAGAGCTTTACTCTGTATCTAAACCCGTGCTGTACCTGTCCTGGGAGTGTTTGATGGGGACAGTGTCGAGCGAGCTTCACTCTGTATCTAAACCCGTGCTGTTCCTGTCCTGGCAGTGTTTGATGAGGACAGTGTAGAGGGAGCTTTACTCTGTATCTAACCCTGTGCTGTACCTGTCCTGGGAGTGTTTGATGGGGACAGTGTAGAGGGAGCTTTACTCTGTATCTAACCCCGTGTTGTACCTGTCCTGGGAGTGTTTGATGGGGACAGTCTCGAGGGAGCTTTACTCTGTATCTAACCCCGTGCTGTACCTGTCCTGGGAGTGTTTGATGGGGGACAGTGTAGAGGGAGCTTTACTCTGTATCTAACCCCGTGCTGTACCTGTCCTGGGAGTGTTTGATGGGGACAGTGTAGAGGGAGCTTTATTCTGTATCTAACCCTGTGCTGTACCTGTCCTGGGAGTGTTTGATGGGGACAGTCTCGAGGGAGCTTTACTCTGTATCTAAACCCGTGCTGTACCTGTCCTGGGCGAGTTTGTTGGGGACAGTGCAGAGGGAGCTTTACTCTGTATCTAACCCCGTGCTGTATCTGTCCTTGGTTTGTTTGATGGGGACAGTGTAGAGGGAGCTTTACTCTATATCTAACCCCGTGCTGTATCTGTTCTGGGACGGTTTGATGGGGACAGTGTACAGTGAGCTTTAATCTGTATCTAACCCCGTGCTGTAACTGTCCTGGGAGTGTTTGATGGGGACAGTGTCGAGGGAGCTTTACGCTGTATCTAACCCCGTGCTGTATCTGTCCTGGGTGTGTTGGATGGGGACAGTGGAGAGAGAGCTTTACTCTGTATCGAACTCTGTGCTGTACCTGTACCTTTCCTGGGTGTGTTTGATGGGAACAGTGTCAAGGGAGCTTTACTTTGCATCTAATCCCGTGATTCAGTTACTGATAGACTGCCGAGGAAGATCAGGTCACACACACGCTCTCCTTACACACTCTCAGACACACACACACACACACACACACACATACAGACACGCTCTCTCTGCCTCTCACACACACATACACTATCTCTTACGCACTCTCTCACTCACACACATGCTCTTTCTCTCTGTCACACACACTTTCTCTCTCTCACACACTTTCTCTCTCACACACACTTTCTCTCTCACACATTCTCTCACACACACTTTCACGCTCACACACTCTCACCCATGCATTCTCTCTCACTGACACACTCTCGCACACATGCACTCAGTCTCTCACACACACATACACTCTCTCTCACACACACATACACTCTCTCTCACACACACATACACTCACTCTCTCACACACATACACTCTCTCTCACGCACACACTCTCTCTCACGCACTCTCTCTCTCTCTCTCACACACACATTCTCTCTCTCACGCACACACTCTCTCTCACACACACACACTCTCTCTCTCTCGCACACGCTCTCTCGCACACGCTCTCTCTCTCGCACACGCTCTCTCTCTCGCACACACTCTCTCTCTCGCACACACACTCTCTCTCGCACACACTCTCTCTCTCGCACACGCTCTCTCTCTCGCACACACTCTCTCTCTCTCTCACACACTCTCTCTCACGCCCACGTTCTCTCTCTCTCGCACACGCTCTCTCTCTCGCACACGCTCTCTCTCTCTCGCACACGCTCTCTCTCTCACACACACTCTCTCTCTCGCACACACACTCTCTCTCGCACACGCTCTCTCTCTCGCACACACTCTCACTCTCGCACACACACTCTCTCTCGCACACACTCTCTCTCTCACACACTCTCTCTCTCTCACACACTCTCTCTCACGCCCACGCTCTCTCTCTCGCACACGCTCTCTCTCTCGTACACGCTCTCTCTCTCGCACACACTCTCTCTCTCTCACACACTCTCTCTCTCGCACACGCTCTCTCTCTCGCACACGCTCTCTCTCTCGCACACACACACTCTCTCGCACACACACTCTCTCTCGCACACACTCTCTCTCTCTCACACACTCTCTCTCTCTCACACACTCTCTCTCTCGCACACGCTCTCTCTCTCGCACACGCTCTCTCTCGCACACACTCTCTCTCTCTCACACACTCTCTCTCTCTCACACACTCTCTCTCTCTCGCACACACTCTCTCTCTCACACACTCTCTCTCTCTCACACACTCTCTCTCTCACACACTCTCTCTCTCGCACACACTCTCTCTCTCGCACACGCTCTCTCTCTCGCACACGCTCTCTCTCTCGCACACACTCTTTCTCTGTCACACTCTCTCTCTCTCTCACACACTCTCTCTCTCTCACACACTCTCTCTCACGCCCACGTTCTCTCTCTCGCACACGTTCTCTCTCTCGCACACGCTCTCTCTCTCGCACACGCTCTCTCTCTCTCGCACACACACTCTCTCTCGCACACACACTCTCTCTCGCACACACTCTCTCTCTCGCACACACACTCTCTCTCGCACACACTCTCTCTCTCACACACTCTCTCTCTCGCACACACTCTCTCTCTCACACACTCTCTCTCACGCCCACGCTCTCTCTCTCGCACACGCTCTCTCTCTCGTACACACACTCTCTCTTGCACACACTCTCTCTCTCACACACACTCTCTCTCTCACACACACACTCTCTCTCGCACTCTCTCTCTCGCACACACTCTCTCTCTCGCACTCTCTCTCTCGAACACACTCTCTCTCTCGTACACACTCTCTCTCGCACACTCTCTCTCACACACACACACTTTCTCTCTCACACACATTCTCTCACACACACTTTCACGCTCACACACTCTCACGCATGCATTCTCTCTCACTGTCACACTCTCACACACATGCACTCAGTCTCTCACACACACATACACTCACTCTCTCACACACATTCACTCTCTCTCACACACATACACTCTCTCTCAAGCATATACTCCCTCTCACATACACACTCTCTCACACACACACTCTCACACACACACTCTCTCTCGCACACACTCTCTCACACACACGCTCTCTCTCTCGCACACTCTCTCTCTCTCACACACACACACTCTCTCTCACACATACACTCTCTCAAACATACACTCTCTCACACGCACACACTCTCTCTCACGCACACTCTCTCTCTCACGCACACACTCTCTCACACACACGCTCTCTCACACACACTCTCTCTCGCACACACACTCCCTCTCGCACACACTCTCTCTCTCGCACACACTCTCTCTCTCGCACACACTCTCTCTCTCGCACACACTCTCTCTCTCGCACACACTCTCTCTCTCGCACACACTCTCTCTCTCGCACACACTCTCTCTCTCGCACACACTCTCTCTCTCGCACACACTCTCTCTCTCGCACACTCTCTCTCGCACACACTCTCTCTCTCGCACACACTCTCTCTCTCGCACACACTCTCTCTCTCGCACACACTCTCTCTCTCGCACACACTCTCTCTCTCGCACACACTCTCTCTCTCGCACACACTCTCTCTCTCGCACACACTCTCTCTCTCGCACACACTCTCTCTCTCTCGCACACACTCTCTCTCTCGCACACACTCTCTCTCTCGCACACACTCTCTCTCTCGCACACACTCTCTCTCTCGCACACACTCTCTCTCTCGCACACACTCTCTCTCTCGCACACACTCTCTCTCTCTCGCACACACTCTCTCTCGCACACACTCTTTCTTGCACACACTCTCTCCCGCACACACTCTCTTGCACACTCTCTCTCGCACACTCTCTCTCTCACACTCTCTCTCACACACACACACTTTCTCACACACTCTCTCGCACACTCTCTCTCTCACACACACACACACTCTCTCCCTCTCACACACACATTCTCTTATACACACACACACACACACAGTGATGGGGCAAAATGTAGAGGAAGATTTGAGCTGTATCGAACCCCGTGCAGTACCTGTCCTGGGTGTGTTTGATGTGCACAATGTGGAGGCAGCTTTTCCTTTAATCTAGCACCATGCTGTATCTGTCATTGGTTTATTTGATAGTGACAGTGTATAGGGAGCTTCACTCTGTATCTAACCCCGTGCTGTACCTGTCCTGGGTGTGTTTGATGGGGACAGTGTCGAGGGAGCTTCACTCTGTATCAAAACCCGTGCTGTACCTGTCCTGGGAGTGTTTGATGGGGGACAGTATAGAGGGAGCTTTACTCTGTATCTAACCCTGTGCTGTACCTGTCCTCGGAGTGTTTGATGGGGACAGTGTAGAGGGAGCTTCACTCTGTATCTAACCCTGTGCTGTACCTGTCCTGGGTGTGTTTGATGGGGGACAGTGTAGAGGGAGCTTTACTCTGTATCAAACCCCGTGCTGTATCTCTCCTGGAAGTGTTTTATGGGGACAGTGTAGAGCGAGCTTTGCTCTGTATCTTACCCTGTGCTGTCCCTGTCCTGCGAGTGTTTGATGGGGGACAGTATAGAGGGACCTTTACTCTGTACTGAACCCCGTGCTGTATTTGTCCTGGGAGTGTTTAATGGGGACAGTGTCGAGGGAGCTATACTCTGTACCTAACCCTGTGCTGTACCTGTCCTGGGAGTGTTTGATGGGGACAGGACTTGGGGGACATTGGATTTTAGACAATGTTTCGGGTTTTAGACTTTTCGGAGTGAAATTCAGGAACACTTTGCCACACCAGGTGTGATATTAGTTTGGAACTACCTTCTATAATTCACAGTTGATGCTCAGTCACTTATTAATGTTCAAACCTGAAGTTGATAGATGGTATTTTACACACAGGAGAAGCAATTTAAAATCAATGGGTCAATGTTAAAATAGTTGCAGGAACAGAGAGACCTGGGCTTTCAGTTCATTTTTACATCTTAAAGATTCAACCTGGGGCTCAGAATCTGTCAGTTGAATCTACTTTTCCTGTCCCGAAAACGTGTCAACAATTGTGTTGGGGAATGTGACAAAAGGTGACATTCCTGCATCCTGCACAGTGGGGTTGGGAGGTTGTTTGAAAGGAGATTCAGAAAGTGTCAATTAGATTGTGTCTCTTTGCAGAAGTTGAGTATTTCACAGGAGACGCCTTGAGATAAAGGAAAGTTTTACCAATGTCTGCGTAACTTTCAAAGTCTCCAGACGCATGAAGGGGGCAGAGATTTTGTAATATTCAGAGCAGGAGATGGGGGACAATCACAGAATTGAAGATGTGAGGCCATCTCTTGTTTCTGAATGTCAATCTGTAGCTTTTAAACTTTAGTCCTGGGCTAATCATTCCAAGTTTGCAATCCCACACTTTGTTGTTAATTTTGAGTTGTAAATTTTCTGAAATTGATTCTGTAATAAAAATCCATGCAGGATGCAATGATTCCCATTCTGTCTGCTGCTGCAAAGCCCCAGTTTGTGTCTCAGTTTCACTCTTTATCAACCACTTAAGATCCAAGAGCCAGAGAGTTCCTACACTGCAGAATGAGGCCATTCAGCCCAACAAGCCTGCCCCGACAATAATCCCACCCAGGCCCGAATCCCCCTGACACTAAGGGGCAATTTTGCAAACGTGCAAACTCCACACAGACAGTCACTCGAGGCGGGGAATCGAACCCAGATCCCTGGCGCTGTGAGTCAGCAGTGCTAACCACTGTGCCACCGTGTCGCCCGGTGATGAGACAGAACGTTTGCCAAAGTGCACAGAAATAGGCAGCATTGTCAGCATTTTAGCTGGAAGCTTCAAATGACAAAGGGATCTTAATAGTAGAGTCACAGAATCCCTGCAGTGCAGAAGGAGACCATTCAGCCCATCGAGTCTGTACTGACTCTCTGACACAGTATCTTACCAAGGCCCTTGACCCAGCCCTATCCCCGTAACCCCACACATTTACCTTAATCCACCGAACCAACACAGCTTTGGACAGGAAACGGCAATTTACTGTGTCCAATCCACAAATTTGGAAAATACTGGGATGGATTGAGAAATGGTTTCCGGGCAGAAAACAGAGCTCAGATACAAATGGGCCCTTTGGCCCAACTTTTCCCTGCCACCCAGTTTTTACCATTCAGCTCGTATCAAATGCCTTGCGTTTGGCCCAAATCCCTCCATACCAATCTTACCAGAATAACTGTCTAAATGCTTTTTAAAATATAAAATTGTGTCCGCTTCTACTACGACCTCTGGCAGCTTGTTCCAATCCCTCACCACCCTATGTGTGAAAAGAATTGCCCTCTGGACCCTCTCCCCTCTCACCTGAAACCTATGTCTTCTAGTTTTAGACTCCCCTCCCTTTTGGAAAAGATGTTGACGAGCTTATCAAAGAACAAAGAGAATTACAGCACAGGAACAGGCCCTTCGGCCCTCCAAGCCTGCACCAACCATGCTGCCCGACTGAACTAAAACCCCCTACCCTTCCGGGGACCATATCCCTCTATTCCCATCCTATTCATGTATTTGTCCAGACGTTCCGTAAAACTCACTATCGTATCTGCTTCCACGACCTCCCCCGGCAGCGAGTTCCAGGCACCCACCACCCTCTGTGTAAAAAAACGTGCCTTGTACATCTCCTTTAAACCTTGCCCCTCACACCTTAAACCTATGCCCCCTAGATTTTGAATCTTCCACCCTGGTAAAAGGCTTCTGACTATCCACTCTGTCCATGCCCCTCATAATCTTGTAGAATTCTATCAGGTCGCCCCTCAACCTCCGTCGTTCCAGTGAGAACAAACCAAGTTTCTCCAATCTCTCCTCAGAGCTAATGCCCTCCATCCTAGGAAACATCCTGGTAAATCTTTTCTGAACCCTCTCCAAAGCCTCCACATCTTTCTGGTAGTGTGTCGATCAGAATTGAACACTATATTCCAAGTGCGGCCTAACTAAGGTTCGATAAAGCTGCTGTATCCATGCCCTCATTATTTTAGAGACCTCTATAAGAACACCACGAAGCCAACTCAAGGGAAAAAAGTCCCAGAGTATCCAGCCTCTCATTATAACTCAAACCATCAGGACCCCATAGCATCCCAGTCATTCTTTTCTGCACACTTTCGAGCTTAATAATCTCCTTTTTATAAGGGTGACCAGAACAATACACAGCATTCCAAGTGTGGTCTTACCAATGTCTTGTACAACTTCAACAAGACGTCCCAACTCCTGTGTTCCATGTTCTGACCAATGCAACCAAGCATGTGGAATGCCTTCTTCACCACTCTATCCACCTGTGACTCCACTTTCAAGGAGCTGTCAATCTGTACCCCGAGATCCCTTTGTTCTGTAACTCTCACCAACACCCTACCATTAACTGAGTAAGTCCTGTGTTGGTTCAATCCACCAAAATGTATCACCTTGCATTTATCTAAATTAAACTACACCTGCCATTCAACAGCCCACTGGCCCAATTGATCAAGACCCCATTGCAACCCTAGATAACCTTCTTCACTGTCCACTATGCCACAAATCTTGGTGTCAACTGCAAACTTACAAACCATGCCTCCCAAATTCTCATCCAAATCATTAATATAAATGACCAATAACAGTGGACCCAGCACCGATCCCTGAGGCACCCCGCTGGTCACAGGCCTCCAGTTTGACCAAAAAAACAACCCACTACACCACCCTCTGTCTTCTGTCATCAAGCCAATTTTATATCCATTTGGCAACCTCACCCTGGATCCCGTGAGATTTAACCAAATCCTGTCTGCTTTTGTTTTTAAATGTTTACATTTTTAAACACTGAAACCTCTTGCCCTTGTTGGGAATATCAGTGCGGTTTGAGAAAAGCAAACACTGATCCCACACTCAACACTCCCCAACACAGGACTGAGCAGAGAGTGTGAAATGTGACTGGTGTGAGTGTGGATTGTCTTTTAAAAGTGGGTAAGAAACACTCCTCCATTTTCAAATCTTTACCTTGCTTATGTAGCGTCTTGGACTCCCCTGACACTCACTATCCATCAGAATTAATCTCTATTCCTCACTGTCTAACTGTTACTCTCTGCATTGCTCCCTCTCCCTATCTCTCTGTTACTCTGCATCGCTCCATCTCTCTCTCTTCCTCTCCCTCTCTCTATCCCTCTCATCCACCATGTTGTTTATCGTTAAGGGGTCTAATCACGGAGAATTCAAACACTTTTTCTGTTTCTGTCTTGGCAGAATTAGCAACACGAGTGGATATTTCAAGACTGGATTCACACAATACAGACAGAAGGCTGGTGAGCTCAGTACACGTGGTACCTGAATGTTACAATAAGATAGAATCTGTATTCAGACAACTGTCACCCCACAGGGTCCAAACTTCACCGTGTTAATTTGATTTGATTTGATTGATTTGTATTGGGATGCAGTGAGAAGTATTGTTTCTTGTGCGCTATACAGACAAAACATTCCGTACATAGAGTGCACAGGGGAGAAGGAGAGGAAAGGGTGCAGAATATAGTGTTGCAGTTACCGATAGGGTGTAGAAAAAGATCAGCTCACACACACACACTCTCTCTTACACACTCTTAGACACACACATAATCTCACGCGCACACACGCTCTCTCTCTCTCACACACACACTCTCTCACACTCTCAGACACACACATACTATCTCACACACACACACACACGCTCTCTCTCTCTCGCACACACACTCTCTCACACTCTCAGACACACACATACTATCTCACACACACACTCTCTCTCACACACACACACGCTCTCTCTCTCTCACACACACACGCTCTCTCTCTCTCACACACTCTCACACTCTCAGACACACACATACTATCTCACACACACACTCTCTCTCACACACACACGCTCTCTCTCTCACACACACACGCTCTCTCTCTCACACACACACTCTCTCACACTCTCAGACACACATACACTCTCTCTCACACACACACTCACTCTCTCAGATGCACTCTGTCTCCATCACACATTGTCTCTCTTTCTCACACTCTCCCTCTCACACACACACACAAACTCATATTCTCTCTCTCACACACACACATTCTCTCTCACACACACAATGTGGAGGGAGATTTACGCTGTATCTCACCCGATGCTGTACCTGTCCTGGGTGTGTTTGATGTGGACGCAGCTTTTCCCTGCATCTATCCCCATGCTGTATCTGTCATTGGAATATTTGATTGTCATGATGTGGAGATTTGATAGTTATTTGATAGTGACAGTGTAGAGGGAGCTTTATCTGTATCTAACCCCGTGCTGTACCTGTCCTGGCAGTGTTTCATGGGGACAGTGACGAGGGAGCTTTACTCTGTATCTAACCCCGTGCTGTACCTGTCCTGGGTGTGTTTGATGGGAACAGTGCAGAGGGAGCTTTACTCTGTATCTAACCCCGTGCTGTACCTGTCCTGGGAGTGTTGGATGGGGACAGTGTAGAGAGAGCTTTACTCTGTATCGAACTCTGTGCTGTACCTGTACCTTTCCTGGGAGTGTTTGATGGGAACAGTGTTGAGGGAGCTTTACTTTGCATCTAATCCCGTGATTCAGTTACTGATAGACTGTAGAGGAAGATCAGGTCACACACACACTCTCCTTACACACTCTCAGACACACACACACACACACTCAAACACACACACATGCTCTCTCTGTCTCTCACACACACATACACTATCTCTTACGCACTCTCTCACTCACACACATGCTCTTTCTCTCTGTCACACACACTCTTTCTCTCTCTCTCACACACTTTCTCTCTCACACACATTCTCTCACACACACTTTCACCCATGCATTCTCTCTCACTGACACACTCTCACACACATGCACTCAGTCTCTCACACACACAGATACACTCACTCTCTCACACACATACACTCTCTCACACATACACTCTCTCTCAACCATATACTCTCTCTCTCGCACACACACACTCTCACACACACAATCACTCTCACACACACAATCACTCTCACACACACACTCTCTCTCTCGCACACACTCTCTCTCACACTCTCTCTCACACACACACTCTCTTTCTCACACACACACTCTTTCTCACACACACTCTCTCACACACACACACATACTTTCTCACACACTCTCACTCTCTCGCACACACACTCTCTCTCACACACACAAACTCTCTCTCTCTCTCTCACACACACACACACACACACACACACACACAATGATGGGCAAAATGTAGAGGAAGATTTGAGCTGGATCTAACCCCGTGCTGTACCTGTCCTGGGTCTGTTTGATGTGCACAATGTGGAGGCAGCTTTTCCATTAATCTCGCACCATGCTGTATCTGTCATTGGATTATTTGATGGGGACAGTGTATAGGGAGCTTCACTCTGTATCTCACCCTGTGCTGTACCTGTCCTGGGAGTGTTTGATGGGGACAGTGTCGAGGGAGCTTCAGTCTGTATCTAAACCCGTGCTGTACATGTCCTGGGAGTGTTTGATGGGGATAGTGTAGAGGGAGCTTTACTCTATATCTAACCCTGTGCTGTACATGTCCTGGGAGTGTTTGATGAGGACAGTGAAGTGGGAGCTTTACTCTCTATCTAACCACTTGCTGTACCTGTGCTGGGAGTGTTTGATGGGGACAGTGTAGACGGAGATTTATTCTGTATCTCACCCCGTGCTGTATCTGTTAGAACATAAGAACATAAGAAATAGGAGCAGGAGTAGGCCATCTAGCCCCTCGAGCCTGCCCCGCCATTCAATAAGATCATGGCTGATCTGACGTGGATCAGTACCACTTACCCGCCTGATCCCCATAACCCTTAATTCCCTTACCGCTCAGGAATCCATCCATCCGAGCTTTAAACATATTCAGCGAGGTAACCTCCACCACCTCAGCGGGCAGAGAATTCCAGAGATTCACCACCCTCTGGGAGAAGAAGTTCCTCCTCAACTCTGTCTTAAACCGACCCCCCTTTATTTTGAGGCTGTGTCCTCTAGTTTTAACTTCCTTACTAAGTGGAAAGAATCTCTCCGCCTCCACCCTATCCAGCCCCCGCATTATCTTATAATATCTGTTCCGGGAGTGTTTGATGGGGACAGTGTAGAGGGAGATTTACACAGTATCTAACCCCATGCTGTAGCTGTCCTGGGAGTGTTTGATGGGGACAGTGTCAAGGGAGCTTTACTCTATATCTAACCACTTGCTGTACCTGTCCTGGGAGTGTTTCATGGGGACAGTGAAGAGGGAGCTTTACTCTGTATCTAACCCCGTGCTGTACCTGTCCTTGGTTTGTCTGATGGGGATATTGTAGAGGGAGCTTTACTCCATATCTAACCCCCTGCTGTATCTGTTCTTGGAGTGTTTGATGGGGATAGTGCAGAGGGAGCTTTTCTTTGTATCTAACCCATGCTGTGCCTGTCCTGGGAGTGTTTGATGGGGACAGTATCGAGGGAACTTTACTCTGTATCTAACCCCGTGCTGTACCTGTCCTGGGAGTCTTTGATGGGGACAGTGTCGAGGGAGCTTTACTCTATATCTAACCCCGTGCTGTACCTGTCCTTGGATTGTCTGATGGGGATATTGTAGAGGGTGCTTTACTCCATATCCAACCCCCTGCTGTATCTGTTCTTGGAGTGTTTGATGGGGATAGTGCAGAGGGAGCTTTACTCTGTATCTAACCCATGCTGTCCCTGTCCTGGGAGTGTTTGATGGGAACAGTGCAGAGAGAGCTTTACTCTGTATCTAAACCCGTGCTGTACCTGTCCTGGGAGTGTTTGATGGGGACAGTGTCGAGCGAGCTTCACTCTGTATCTAAACCCGTGCTGTCCCTGTCCTGGGAGTGTTTGATGAGGACAGTGGAGAGGGAGCTTTACTCTGTATCTAACCCTGTGCTGTACCTGTCCTGGGAGTGTTTGATGGGGACAGTGTAGAGGGAGCTTTACTCTGTATCTAACCCCGTGTTGTACCTGTCCTGGGAGTGTTTGATGGGGACAGTCTCGAGGGAGCTTTACTCTGTATCTAACCCCGTGCTGTACCTGTCCTGGGAGTGTTTGATGGGGGACAGTGTAGAGGGAGCTTTACTCTGTATCTAACCCCGTGCTGTACCTGTCCTGGGAGTGTTTGATGGGGACAGTGTAGAGGGAGCTTTACTCTGTATCTAACCCTGTGCTGTACCTGTCCTGGGAGTGTTTGATGGGGGAGAGTGTAGAGGGAGCTTTACTCTGTATCTAACCCCGTGCTGTACCTGTCCTGGGAGTGTTTGATGGGGGACAGTGTAGAGGGAGCTTTACTCTGTATCTAACCCCGTGCTGTACCTGTCCTGGGAGTGTTTGATGGGGCCAGTGTAGAGGGAGCTTTATTCTGTATCTAACCCTGTGCTGTACCTGTCCTGGGAGTGTTTGATGGGGACAGTCTCGAGGGAGCTTTACTCTGTATCTAAACCCGTGCTGTACCTGTCCTGGGCGAGTTTGTTGGGGACAGTGCAGAGGGAGCTTTACTCTGTATCTAACCCCGTGCTGTATCTGTCCTTGGTTTGTTTGATGGGGACAGTGTAGAGGGAGCTTTACTCTATATCTAACCCCGTGCTGTATCTGTTCTGGGACGGTTTGATGGGGACAGTGTACAGTGAGCTTTAATCTGTATCTAACCCCGTGCTGTAACTGTCCTGGGAGTGTTTGATGGGGACAGTGTAGTGGGAGCTTTACGCTGTCTCTAACCCCGTGCTGTATCTGTCCTGGGTGTGTTGGATGGGGACAGTGGAGAGAGAGCTTTACTCTGTATCGAACTCTGTGCTGTACCTGTACCTTTCCTGGGTGTGTTTGATGGGAACAGTGTCAAGGGAGCTTTACTTTGCATCTAATCCCGTGATTCAGTTACTGATAGACTGCCGAGGAAGATCAGGTCACACACACGCTCTCCTTACACACTCTCAGACACACACACACATACACACACGCTCTCTCTGTCTCTCACACACACATACACTATCTCTTACGCACTCTCTCACTCACACACATGCTCTTTCTCTCTGTCACACACACTTTCTCTCTCTCACACACTTTCTCTCTCACACACACTTATTCTCTCACACACACTTTCACGCTCACACACTCTCACCCATGCATTCTCTCTCACTGACACACTCTCACACACATGCACTCAGTCTCTCACACACACATACCCTCACTCTCTCACACACATACACTCTCTCTCTCACACACATACACTCTCTCTCACACACACACTCTCTCTCACGCACCCTCTCTCTCTCTCACACACACACTCTCTCTCTCACGCACACACTCTCTCTCACACACACACTCTCTCTCACGCACACGGTCGCTCTCTCGCACACGGTCGCTCTCTCGCACACGGTCGCTCTCTCGCACACGGTCGCTCTCTCGCACACGCTCTCTCTCCGCACACGCTCTCTCTCTCGCACACACTCTCTCTCTCGCACACGCTCTCTCTCTCGCACACGCTCTCTCTCTCGCACACTCTCTTTCTCTCGCACACGCTCTCTCTCTCGCACACGCTCTCTCTCTCTCTCGCACACTCTCTCTCTCGCACACACTCTCTCTCTCGCACACGCTCTCTCTCGCACACACTCTCTCTCTCGCACACGCTCTCTCTCTCTCGCACACACACACACTCTCGCACACACTCTCTCTCTCTCACACACTCTCTCTCTCGCACACACTCTCTCTCTCTCACACACTCTCTCTCACGCCCACGCTCTCTCTCTCGCACACGCTCTCTCTCTCGTACACACTCTCTCTCTCACACACACTCTCTCTCTCACACACACACTCTCTCTCGCACTCTCTCTCTCGCACACACTCTCTCTCGAACACACTCTCTCTCTCGAACACACTCTCTCTCTCATACACACTCTCTCTCTCGCACACACTCTCTCTCACACACACACACACTTTCTCTCTCACACACATTCTCTCACACACACTTTCACGCTCACACACTCTCACCCATGCACTCTCTCTCACTGTCACACTCTCACACACATGCACTCAGTCTCACACACACACATACACTCACTCTCTCACACACATTCACTCTCTCTCACACACATACACTCTCTCTCACACACATACACTCACTCTCTCACACACATTCACTCTCTCTCACACACATACACTCTCTCTCAAGCATATACTCCCTCTCACACACACACTCTCTCTCACACACACACTCTCTCTCACACACACTCTCTCTCGCACACACTCTCACACACACGCTCTCTCTCTCGCACACTCTCTCTCTCTCACACACACACACTCTCTCTCACACATACACTCTCTCAAACATACACTCTCTCACACGCACACACTCTCTCTCACGCACACTCTCTCTCTCACGCACACACTCTCTCACACACACGCTCTCTCACACACACTCTCTCTCGCACACACTCCCTCTCGCACACACTCCCTCTCGCACACACACTCCCTCTCGCACACACTCTCTCTCTCGCACACACTCTCTCTCTCGCACACACTCTCTCTCTCGCACACACTCTCTCTCTCGCACACACTCTCTCTCTCGCACACACTCTCTCTCTCGCACACACTCTCTCTCTCGCACACACTCTCTCTCTCGCACACACTCTCTCTCTCGCACACACTCTCTCTCTCGCACACACTCTCTCTCTCGCACACACTCTCTCTCTCGCACACACTCTCTCTCTCGCACACACTCTCTCTCTCGCACACACTCTCTCGCACACACTCTCTCGCACACACTCTCTCTCTCGCACACACTCTCTCTCGCACACACTCTCTCTCGCACACTCTCTCGCACACTCTCTCTCTCACACTCTCTCTCTCTCACACACACACTTTCTCACACACTCTCTCGCACACTATCTCTCTCACACACACACACTCTCTCTCTCTCACACACACATTCTCTTATACACACACACACACACAGTGATGGGGCAAAATGTAGAGGAAGATTTGAGCTGTATCGAACCCCGTGCTGTACCTGTCCTGGGTGTGTTTGATGTGCACAATGTGGAGGCAGCTTTTCCTTTAATCTAGCACCATGCTGTATCTGTCATTGGTTTATTTGATAGTGACAGTGTATAGGGAGCTTCACTCTGTATCTAACCCCGTGCTGTACCTGTCCTGGGTGTGTTTGATGGGGACAGTGTCGAGGGAGCTTCACTCTGTATCAAAACCCATGCTGTACCTGTCCTGGGAGTGTTTGATGGGGGACAGTATAGAGGGAGCTTTACTCTGTATCTAACCCTGGGCTGTACCTGTCCTCGGAGTGTTTGATGGGGACAGTGTAGAGGGAGCTTCACTCTGTATCTAAACACGTGCTGTACCTGTCCTGGGTGTGTTTGATGGGGGACAGTGTAGAGGGAGCTTTACTCTGTATCTAACCCCGTGCTGTATCTCTCCTGGAAGTGTTTTATGGGGACAGTGTAGAGCGAGCTTTGCTCTGTATCTTACCCTATGCTGTCCCTGTCCTGCGAGTGTTTGATGGGGGACAGTATAGAGGGACCTTTACTCTGTACTGAATCCCGTGCTGTATTTGTCCATGGAGTGTTTAATGGGGACAGTGTCGAGGGAGCTATACTCTGTACCTAACCCTGTGCTGTACCTGTCCTGGGAGTGTTTGATGGGGACAGGACTTGGGGGACATTGGATTTTAGACAATGTTTAGGGTTTTCGACTTTTCGGAGTGAAATTCAGGAACACTTTGCCACACCAGGTGTGATATTAGTTTGGAACTACCTTCTATAATTCACAGTTGATGCTCAGTCACTTATTAATGTTCAAACCTGAAGTTGATAGATGGTATTTTACACACAGGAGAAGCAATTTAAAATCAATGGGCCAATGTTAAAATACTTGCAGGAACAGAGAGACCTGGGGTTTCAGTTCATTTTTACATCTTAGAGATTCAACCTGGGGCTCAGAATCTGTCAGTTGAATCTACTTTTCCTGTCCCGAAAACGTGTCAACAATTGTGTTGGGGAATGTGACAAAAGGTGACATTCCTTCATCCTGCACAGTGGGGTTGGGAGGTTGTTTGAAAGGAGATTCAGAAAGTGTCAATTAGATTGTGTCTCTTTGCAGAAGTTGAGTATTTCACAGGAGACGCCTTGAGATAAAGGAAAGTTTTACCAATGTCTGCGTAACTTTCAAAGTCTCCAGACGCATGAAGGGGGCAGAGATTTTGTAATATTCAGAGCAGGAGATGGGGGACAATCACAGAATTGAAGATGTGAGGCCATCTCTTGTTTCTGAATGTCAATCTGTAGCTTTTAAACTTTAGTCCTCGGCTAATCATTCCAAGTTTGCAATCCCACACTTTGCTGTTGTTAATTTTGAGTTGTAAATTTTCTGAAATTGATTCTGTAATAAAAATCCCTGCAGGATGCAATGATTCCCATTCTGTCTGCTGCTGCAAAGCCCCAGTTTGTGTCTCAGTTTCACTCTTTATCAACCATTTAAGATCCAAGAGCCATAGAATTCCTACACTGCAGAATGAGGCCATTCAGCCCAACAAGCCTGCCCCGTCAATAATCCCACCCAGGCCCGAATCCCCCTGACACTAAGAGGCAATTTAGCAAACGTGCAAACTCCACACAGTCACTCGAGGCGGGGAATCGAACCCAGATCCCTGGCGCTGTGAGTCAGCAGTGCTAACCACTGTGCCACCGTGTCGCCCGGTGATGAGACAGAACGTTTGCCAAAGTGCACAGAAATAGGCAGCATTGTCAGCATTTTAGCTGGAAGCTTCAAATGACAAAGGGATCTTAATAGTAGAGTCACAGAATCCTTGCAGTGCAGAAGGAGGCCATTCAGCCCATCGAGTCTGTACTGACTCTCTGACACAGTATCTTACCAAGGCCCTTGACCCAGCCCTATCCCCGTAACCCCACACATTTACCTTAATCCACCGAACCAACACAGCTTTGGACAGGAATCGGCAATTTACTGTGTCCAATCCACAAATTTGGAAAATACTGGGATGGATTGAGAAATGGTTTCCGGGCAGAAAACAGAGCTCAGATACAAATGGGCCCTTTGGCCCAACTTTTCCCTGCCACCCAGTTTTTACCATTAAGCTCGTATCAAATGCCTTGCGTTTGGCCCAAATCCCTCCATACCAATCTTACCAGAATAACTGTCTAAATGCTTTTTAAAATATAAAATTGTGTC
This sequence comes from Mustelus asterias, assembly GCF_964213995.1. Lineage (NCBI taxonomy): Eukaryota > Metazoa > Chordata > Chondrichthyes > Carcharhiniformes > Triakidae > Mustelus > Mustelus asterias. Next base: position 53,639 of record NW_027592378.1, read on the forward strand.
CGCTTCTACTACGACCTCTGGCAGCTTGTTCCAATCCCTCACCACCCTATGTGTGAAAAGAATTGCCCTCTGGACCCTCTCCCCTCTCACCTTAAACCTATGTCTTCTAGTTTTAGACTCCCCTCCCTTTTGGAAAAGATGTTGACGAGCTTATCAAAGAACAAAGAGAATTACAGCACAGGAACAGGCCCTTCGGCCCTCCAAGCCTGCACCAACCATGCTGCCCGACTGAACTAAAACCCCCTACCCTTCCGGGGACCATATCCCTCTATTCCCATCCTATTCATGTATTTGTCCAGACGTTCCGTAAAACTCACTATCGTATCTGCTTCCACGACCTCCCCCGGCAGCGAGTTCCAGGCACCCACCACCCTCTGTGTAAAAAAACGTGCCTTGTACATCTCCTTTAAACCTTGCCCCTCACACCTTAAACCTATGCCCCCTAGATTTTGAATCTTCCACCCTGGTAAAAAGCTTCTGACTATCCACTCTGTCCATGCCCCTCATAATCTTGTAGAATTCTATCAGGTCGCCCCTCAACCTCCGTCGTTCCAGTGAGAACAAACCAAGTTTCTCCAATCTCTCCTCAGAGCTAATGCCCTCCATCCTAGGAAACATCCTGGTAAATCTTTTCTGAACCCTCTCCAAAGCCTCCACGTCTTTCTGGTAGTGTGTCGATCAGAATTGAACACTATATTCCAAGTGCGGCCTAACTAAGGTTCGATAAAGCTGCTGTATCCATGCCCTCATTATTTTAGAGACCTCTATAAGAACACCACTAAGCCAACTCAAGGGAAAAAAGTCCCAGAGTATCCAGCCTCTCATTATAACTCAAACCATCAGGACCCCATAGCATCCCAGTCATTCTTTTCTGCACACTTTCGAACTTAATATTCTCCTTTCTATAAGGGTGACCAGAACAAGACACAGCATTCCAAGTGTGGTCTTACCAATGTCTTGTACAACTCCAACAAGACGTCCCAACTCCTGTGTTCAATGTTTTGACCAATGAAACCAAGCATGTGGTATGCCTTCTTCACCACTCTATCCACCTGTGACTCCACTTTCAAGGAGCTATCAATCTGTACCCCGAGATCCCTTTGTTCTGTAACTCTCACCAACACCCTACCATTAACTGAGTAAGTCCTGTGTTTGTTCAATCTACCAAAATGCATCACCTTGCATTTATCTAAATTAAACTCCATCTGCCATTCAACAGCCCACTGGCCCAATTGATCAAGACCCCATTGCAACCCTAGATAACCTTCTTCACTGTCCACTATGCCACAAATCTTGGTGTCAACTGCAAACTTACAAACCATGCCTCCTAAATTCTCATCCAAATCATTAATATAAATGACAAATAACAGTGGACCCAGCACCGATCCCTGAGGCACCCCGTTGGTCACAGGCCTCCAGTTTGACCAAAAAAACAACCCTCTCCAACCACCCTCTGTCTTCTGTCATCAAGCCTATTTTGTATCCATTTGGCTACCTCACCCTGGATCCCGTGAGATTTAACCAAATCCTGTCTGCTTTTGTTTTTAAATGTTTACATTTTTAAACACTGAAACGTCTTGCCCTTGTTGGGAATATCAGTGCGGTTTGAGAAAAGCAAACACTGATCCCACACTCAACACTCCCCAACACAGGACTGAGCAGAGAGTGTGAAATGTGACTGGTGTGAGTGTGGATTGTCTTTTGAAAGTGGGTAAGAAACACTCCTCCATTTTCAAATCTTTACCTTGCTTATGTAGCGTCTTGGACTCCCCTGACACTCACTATCCATCTGAATTAATCTCTATTCCTCACTGTCTAACTGTTACTCTCTGCATTGCTCCCTCTCCCAACCTCTCTGTTACTCTGCATCGCTCCATCTCTCTCTCTTCCTCTCCCTCTCTCTATCCCTCTCATCCACCATGTTGTTTATCATTAAGGGGTCTAATCACGGAGAATTCAAACACTTTTTCTGTTTCTGTCTTGGCAGAATTGGCAACATTAGTGGATATTTCAAGACTGGATTCACACAATACAGACAGAACGCTGGTGAGCTCAGTACACGTGGTACCTGAATGTTACAATAAGATAGAATCTGTATTCAGACAACTGTCACCCCACAGGGTCCAAACTTCACCGTGTTAATTTGATTTGATTTGATTGATTTGTATTGGGATGCAGTGAGAAGTATTGTTTCTTGTGCGCTATACAGACAAAACATTCCGTACATAGAGTGCACAGGGGAGAAGGAGAGGAAAGGGTGCAGAATATAGTGTTGCAGTTACTGATAGGGTGGAGAAAAAGATCAGCTCACACACACACACTCTCTCTTACACACTCTTCGACACACACATAATCTCACACA